>NW_018735369.1:0-31301 GCF_002204515.2 Aedes aegypti
AAAGAGAGAGATAGCAGCGATTAAAGGAATAGTTCATCAGCATTAAAAATACGTGAGAAAGATAGGCATTCCAAAGAATTTCTTGTGGCCGTGATCGACGGACATTGACCAACTAAATATTGTTAATGGGACGTTGCAATTTCGATCTCAGTCGTTATCACCGAGTTTTTCAGCAACATTAACGTGGGAAAGAAATTTTGTTATATGGGGCCCAAAAGAAAATTTTTGGCTTGGTGTTTTATCCAAGAGGGATCGGAGGCAAAAAAATCATTCCCGCCACCAACTACGGTCGACAGATTATCTCGACAAGCTTTTGGAACGATCGAAGAACCGTAACAGTCGGTCGGGGGGAAGTGAAGGAGATCCATGCAAAAAGTGGATTTGAAATTCGAAATTTTCTGTCCAACGAACCTGAAATCGCTAGGAGTATAGGAGCGCAATCAACAGCAATGGATAGAATTTTTCAAACTGGTAAAGAAGAATGCGCCGAATCAATACTGGGTATGAGATGGATCCCTGGAAGTGACCATTTCACGTACTCTCTCGAACTGCGGGAAGGTCTACAGCAAATATTGGTCGAGACACACATTCCTACCAAACGTGAAGTGCTAAGAATTGTTATGAGCCTCTTCGACCCCCTAGGTTTGATAGTGTTCTACTTAATCCACGGAAGAATCCTTATGCAGGACATATGGGCCTCCGGCATTGACTGGGACGACACCATCAAAAGTGAATTGTTCGAAAGATGGAGATTGTGGTGCAGCTATCTACCGCAGTTAAGCTTGCTCCGTATTCCCCACTGCTACTACGCTGGTGCCACCCAAAACACTTACTCCACGCTGCAAATACACGTTTTTGTGGACGCTAGTGAACTAGCGTTTTCCAGTGTCGTATACTTCCGAGTGACTAGCTATTCTGGAGTTGACACCTGTGTTAGTGGTCAGGCGAAATCGAAGGGTTGCGGCCGCTTAAAATGCTCTCCGTTCCTCGTCTAGAGCTCCAAGCTGCGGTCCTAGTACGAGACTTCTGAATAACGTCATAGACATGCATAAGCTCCAATAACCAAGCGAATACTTGGGACCGATTCTCGGGACAGTTGGCCTGGATAAATTCAGATCACGCAATATCATCAGTTCGTTGGCTTTCGTGTAGCGCGAAATCTTGTCTACTACGAGAGCAGTTGAATGGCGGGTGGATTCCTACTAAATCGAACGTAGCAGACCTGCCACGAAGTGGGGATCGGGACCCCGATCTTAATGAAACTAGTGTTTTGGTTTCGCGTCCGGAATTCTTACGTCAACCAGAGGATACGTGGCCCCGACTACAAAAACAGCTTCCAGCAACCTCAGAAGAGGTCAGAATGTGTAATGTTCTGCTTCCACATCAGAGCAAGTGGTCAAAGTGGCTCGCTTCAGTCGTTGGGGAACGCCTTCAACGAACATTAGGATACGTCCATCGCTTCGTCGATAATATAAAACGGGAAACGGCAAGGAATTCCGCTTAGAATCCGGGAATCCTTACTCAAGCTGAATTGATAGTAGCCGAGGAAAAGTTTATGGAAGATAGCGCAACAAGAATACTACTTCGATAAGTGGAAGAACTTGGCAAAAACTCTTACAAAACCCGTATCGAAATCAAGTAAAATTTGATAAGCTTTTGCCCCTTCCTGGGATAAGTTTGGGAGTACTTCGTATGAGGGGCCGCCTTGATCTTGGCTCCATACCTGCCGTACGAGAGCAAAGTTTCCCGCAATACTTCCTCAACAATCCTCTATCACGTGGCTGTTAACAGATTGGTTCCATCGCGTTATCAACACGCCAATCGAGAAACGGGTCATTAACGAAATGCGACAACGTTTTCAAATTCCAAAATGCGTGCATTTGTGTCTAAGGTGGAGAAATCCTCATGTGGTGTCGGTGTATCGAAAAACTGTCCCGAATACACCAGCGATGGCTCCATTGCCAAAAGTACGTCTCATGCCATTTGTTCGTCCCTTTACATATGTGGGCCTCGACTACTTTGGACCAGTACTGGTGAAACAAGGTAGAAGCAATGTCAAGAGATGGGTAGCGTTGTTCACCTGTCTGAGTATTCGCGCGGTTCATATGGAAGTGGTTCATACTCTATCAACAGAGTCTTGCATTTTGGCTATACGAAGGTTCGTTGCACGTCGTGGTCCTCCTGCTGAAATATTCAGCGATAACGGGACGAATTTTCATGGAGCAAATAATATACTGAAACAGCAGATTACAGAGCGCAACAAAACCTTAGCCGCTATCTTCACCAATGGTAATACAAAGTGGTCCTTTAACCCACCTGGAGCTCCCCATATGGGGGGAGTGTGGGAGCGAATGGTCCGCTCAGTAAAGATGGCCATAGGAACGTTTATCCATGCTACTAGAAAGCCGGATGACGAGACGATGGAAACAGTTATCATCGAGGCCGAGGGAATGATAAACTCGCGACCGTTGACTTACATTCCCATAGAATCCGCCGACCAAGAATCACTTACTCCCAACCATTTCTTACTCGGGAGCTCAACTGGAGTCAAGCAACTTTCTGTGTTACCAATGGAATATCGCTCGACCCTCAGAAGCAGCTGGAAGCTAGCACAACACTTAGCGGACGGTTTTTGGAGGAGGTGGCTAAAGGAATACCTGCCAGTAATATCGCGACGAATCGAAATGGTTTGACAAACGTCAGGGATATTGCGGTTGGTGACTTGGTGCTAGTCGTGAACGGAGCTATTCGGAATCAATGGATAAGAGGACGGGTCGAGAAGGTGATACCCGGCGCGGATGGAAGGATTCGTCAAGCATGGGTGAGGACGGCTGGAGGATTGCATCGCCGGCCAGCGGTGAATTTGGCGCTGCTCGACGTCAGTGAAGATGGTGAACTTAGCCAGGTTATCCGGGGACGTTCACGGGAGGGAGACTGTGACGGCGAACAGCTCTAACTGCGGATACTGCTTTCGCATTATTTGCATAGGACCTTCAGGGTCAATACGTCACCGCCGTCAAAGGATGATGATGTAGCGTTATTACCAAAACAATCGTGCAAGTGGCTGAACGAATCTCCGCAAATCTTAATATTACCACAATATTTTTCTACAACTGAACTCTTTAAAATTAGTTAGTTTCGCTGAATTCTAATTGATAGTTTTCGAAACTGTCTATTCGTGAGTGAAAATTGTTGAACTAAACATAAAACAACTAGTTTACTAACTTAAATTTTCTATTTTCATGAGTACAGAATTTATTATCCTATTTACAAGCGTTAAGCACAAACACATTAAAATACTCTTTTTTCAATCACGTTTAAACAAACACTGTAAGTAAATCTAAAAACTATTTGCTAAAAGTAAAAATAATCATGCTTTGTATCCTAAAACGTTGTACATATCAGGTAAAACATAACCTAGAAGCTGTTAGCTAAGAGAGGAATTCAGGTGAAGTGAGTTACTGAAGATTTGTAAGTAATTAAGGCTATTCATGCACTAAATATTAAGCTAATCAATAAATACATTTCAGTTATAGTTGCCCTGAAACTACAGTGTTTGTGGTTCCGCTGCTAAGAAATTCGGTTCAAAACATTTCATGTGTTCCAGTAAGCTCTTAGACACTTAAGAGTGATGATGAAAATCACTTCATGGGGAATTTGAAGTGTAACAGAGACATGATCAGAATTAAAGTCAGTGTGTATAACCAGTTGGAAACAAAGCTGATAAGAATTGGAAATTACCAAATCAAAAGGAGAAAAGTTTCTAAAAAAGTTGGGTTACCAGGATATTGAATTGAGAAATATCCTAGAGAACGCTCATCAAATAAAATCTTGTCATAAAAATTGCCTCTAGAATCGTTCCACTAGCGATTTTGGCAGTAGTGTCATCAATGACAAAAAAATTGGCTTATTGCGAGTCAATTTCCTCAAGTCAGTTTGAAACAAATTAACATGCTGCATAGTGCAATGAAAAGTTTCATATGCTGCTTTGAAAGTATATTTAACCAGATGTGTTTCAACTGAAACCTTCGATGATTCCAAATGACGAAAAAAGTTTATGGATGATTCCAAATGACGAATAAAATTATGGTTACGCCTATGAATGATGACACCAACTCCACCACATGCTCCATCCAGTCGATATTTACGATAAACAAAAAAAAAATTGGATCTCTGTTTTTTTTGGATTCATGTTTCAAATAAGTTTCAGTAATAGCTGCTACATGTATGTTATTAGCTGTTAGAAAATTAAACAGCTCGTACTCTTTACCACTCAAATAATGGGCATTCGAATTCGAAATATTTGGTTTCATTAGAAACACGTAATCCAATAACAATTGTTTTAGTCAATTTCACACCAACTAGAAGTGCCTCAGTCTTAGTGATGGTTTTGAGCATTGCATCAATCATTTCATTCAATTGTACAGTTGAAGGCAGGTACATTTCGGTGAATTTCCGTTGATGAAGTGGCAAAATTGAAATTACCTCATTTTATCAAGCATTTAGCTTCCACAAACTCTTTTCAGTAATTCTTTCAACCGGTAGTGTAATCTACGACCGTGTCAATAACAAACAAACCGCCAGTCGTTAGATGGATGGTCGGAGTCGGTGCGGGGAGATTGACTTGTGAGATCGATTGTTGTGGTCGGCAAATGCTCAGGTACCTCAAAGGTAGCGCTTACATCGCTTTCAGCTTCGACGCCATTGCTCTATGACGGTTTAGCGAATAATGGCGCGAAATGCACAAAACCAATAAAATCACTCGAAAGGGATGAAGCTCGGTGCGCAAACTTCGTGTGACGTAATGCCCTCTACTCAGTGGAACATTATTCGATAATCGCTGACTACCGCACCGCTGCCGTTGACTAGGGGGGCTAGGGGCTGCCATGCGAAGGAAATCGCATGTTCACCGAATCGGGTCGTAAGTCATCCAAGTGTGACGAGTGTTTGGCAGCGGGCGATTGTGGGCTTGTGGGTGATTTGGTTTCTGTTTTAGTGGTACACTGTTTGTCTAGGGGTTGGAATGGATGATTTCTCGTGTGAATCTTTGATGCGATTTCTTGTATTCTTTGGCAGGCAATTTGATAGGAACGATTCATCAATACATTATGAGCTTGAAGAATGTGCTGATTCCAGAAGCATAAGTACTAAATTTATGGTTGTTCTTCTTCTTCATGGTTCAGAGCCTTAGATCTGAAGAGCCTTGGAGCTACAGAGCCTGCTTCTCAGCTAAGTGTTCTAAGTTCACTTTCACAGTTATTTTCTGAGAGCTTCGAAGACTTCTGTGAAGTCTCAGAAGACTTTTGTGGAGATTTTTGCACATACGTTTTTGTGAAAACTTGTGGAGAGTTTTGTATAGACTTCAGTTGAGCATATTTGGAGACTTGTGCTTAGGGTCTTCGTAGAAACTTCCACGGTGACTTCTCTTTACAGTTTTGAGGAGACCTTTGCAGAGACATCATTGGAGACTTTTGTGGAACTCTATACAAACACTTTTGTGGAATTCTCTGTGAGTCTTTAATGAAGACCTAGCTAGGGACGTCTGAAGAAATATCTGTAGAGTTATCTATAGAAACTGTGAAGACTTCTGTCTTGATCAATGAGACGACTCCTGTGGAGACCTCTATTGAGACATCTGTATTTTTTTATTCATAGTAGGGTACAAAAAAGCATCTAAAGTCTGGCCTGTAGTGTGTTGGCACGGTATCTGACTCACGTTAGGCGTGGTTAACCACTGAAAAACTTTCCCTACTGCTCCTATGCCCCGATCTCCCCCGTAACTTCATCACGCAACTTTATCGGGGGAGGGCTGTGGAGTTCTGTTTGATCTTTCGACCTTGACGCTTGCTCCTACGGGGGCCAGCGACGAGGCCAGGATCAAACATGTCGCGCGACGGTCTAGTAAGTGAAAAAGTGGCGTGATCGGTTAGTTCTTTTTGATCCTTTTGATCCTTTGACCTTGACGCTTGCTGCTGGGCAGTGCGTCAAGAAAGCCAAGTTTTTTTTCCTTTTCGGGTCGCGCGCCTATTTTTTTCTGAGTGCTTTTATATAGCCGAGCAAACGAGTGAGGCTGAGAGTGGATTGTGGCTGCACAGTGAAGGATAAAGGATCAATTGGTGAGCTCGTTGCATGCTACTATTTCTAATCTATAAAATTTGTATGACTGCACATTTAATCGTTACAATTGTGGGACGTAAATATTAATTTTCAACAAACTATGAATTGTTCGTCACTGTCAGTGTCGACACAAACTCTGATTCATGAATTATTTATGTATCACATTTTTTTTTATTTTCCGAACACCCCTATTTACCTTTATTTTTGAAATTAAAAAAAAACTTTGAATGAATCGACACTACAAGTGTAGACTTGCGAAAAGTTCACTTTATTCAACAAACTTTGGATGGTTCGCCACTGTAAGTGTCGGCATAAGAATAAGGGCGTTCTATGTTCCAACCAATCGAGTTTTTTGTTTCTTTTCAAATAAGTAAAATATAATAACACATGCTTTCGTCCTGACAGCTGTAGGAATGTTACATTTAGGTATTTGTTCAACAAACTTTGAATGGTTCGTCACATCAAGTGTCGGCATAATTTTCCACTACATAGAAATTGTTCATATCAAATGAAAATATTATATTTACAAATAAGCATGTATATATCTCACAAATCATTATTTATCATGATCTAATCGCTTATCAAAGTGAATCCTGTGACCCAACGATCCTTCCCATTAACAAACATCCCTCCCAGTAACTTTTGTGGAGATGCAGAGGCAAACACGGTCTCCAAATAGCAAAGGTTACACACTAACATTCCTTCCCCCAATCCCACCTGACTGCAAGGACGTGGCTGGCGCCGTTATTGACCCAGTATAAATAGAGGCACTGAATTATGCACATTGAAGAAGATTATGGCCAATCCTAGCCGAACTTCTAGTTGATTCTTTGTGCATTTTCACTGACTTCGGTCAATCACGGAATAGCAACCATTGATATGTGTAGTCAGTCTAAGCTAAGCTAAGCTAAGCTAAGCAACTTTATCGGGGGAGGGCTGTGCTCATGCACTTCGTTAGTCTCAATCTCTAGCTGTACTGAAAGTTCGCTGTTGGAGCTTAATGTCATCAAAAATGCCACTCATTACGAGCCCTGTTGAACTTCTACTGTACGCTCATGTGCACTTCGCTATTCTACACCGACTCGTTCTCCGCTGCTGCTGTTCGAGCTCTCCTGGTTGTCTAGTAGGATGCCGAGGTCGGTCCAGCCATTCCGGTTGGAAGATGGCTTCCAGTTCACTGGCGCCCCGACGATCCAAAACTGGTTTGTGACGATCGGCCTAGTCCACGACGGTGGAGCTACTTAGGCTACGCGCTTTTTCATGCTTCGATACTGGCCGGTTGAGTGCTGATGTCCAGCAATTCCGGTTGGGGGATGGCAAGCCGGTGATACGTTACGTACTACTCAGAGTAGTCCCCGGCGGTGGATCTATCCTACTCCGACGAAGATTTTCCCAGTAACGGAAGATCTACCGAACCGATGCTATCCGGGCAGATGCCGAGGACGGTCCTGCGATTCCAATTCTGGGAAGCTTCCGGTTCACAGGCACCCTGACGATCATTTACCGGTGCAACTCAGCTAGTCCCTGACGGTGGATTTAGCCTACTCCGAAGCTATTTCGGCAGATGCCGAGGTCGGTCCTGCGATCCCGGTGGAGAGAAACTTCCGGTTCACAGGCACCCCGACAATCATTTGCTGGTGCTGTTTCGCGGATTACTTTGCTAGACCCCGGTGGTGGACTCAGCCAACTCCGACTCGACGTTGGTCAGCCAAGTGTCAAGGTCGGTTCTGCAATTCCGGTTGGAGGATGTCTCCCGGTTTGCAGGCGCCCCGACAACTTCTTACCGATATTACGCAACTCCCGCTCTACTCGATCTAGTCCTCGACGGAGGATCCAACCTACTCCGATCGCGACTTTTGCAGCGACGTCATAATCTGTGTTATTCCTCTGTTCACCGCATTCCAAGTGCTGGCACATGTTCTGCACGATGTGGTCCTGATTTAGGACCCTGCGGTTTCTGACATCATCTCGCTTCGTATTTCCCTGAATCGAGAACAGTCTAGTATAACATGCTCCGGTGTCTCCCCGATATTTGGACAGGTTGACTCTGGAGGCTGCGTGTCCGAATCTGTGCAGATATTTCCGGAAGAATCCATGGCCTTATTAAAACTAGGTCAGGAAGAAGCTAACTTATGCATGTTTTCTGGTCGTTCACACCGACCTGTATTGTATTGGAATTGTATCCATCTAGAAAATAATCCATGCTATGTCTTCAGCCAGAGTGATGCAGATGGAAATCATTCCGGCGATAACGCACACCGCCTCCGACGATGTAGTGCGGTAGGTACTTGCCACCCTTACAGCCATGAGCTGTAATGTACCTGCCAGCTTCTCTCGATTGCGTTTGATTGTCAATGCTGCAGTCCAAGCCGGACTCCGTATGGACGATGATACGGTCACCAGAAGACGCCTCGCACTTCCAATGTTGGGGATGACCCTAGTTACAGTGTCAGCTGCTTTCGCTGCCTTTTCGCAGGCATAGTGGCTGTTGAAGTTGAAGTCCTGGACCATTACTCCAAAGTGCTTTAGAAAGCGTTTCGATGAGATTGAACCGCCTTGCAGTTGCAGCACCACCTCCGTTTTGTGATGTGCCAACTGCAGCTTGACTCCAGTCATACACGATTCAATGATGTCTAGCGATTGCGCCGTCAGCATCTCTACCTCCTCCGCAACCTCGCCAGTTATCGCATAAACTACATCATCTACAAATCTGACGATCTCGACTCCATTCGGCAGTGTCAAGGTTACCACTCCATCGCACTTCATATTCCATAGTGTTGGACCAAGTTTGAATCCCTGTTGAATATCCGCCGTTACTTTCGTTGACATCCGTCTCTGGTTTGGGTCGTAGGTCAGCACCCGGTTCTGAAAGTAGCTTTGCAGAACTTTACACAGATATTCGGGGACCCGCAGTTTGGGTAGGGCTGCGGCGATGGCCTCCTACTGCGCAGTATCGATTGCCTCTTCTCTTCTGCTTGTACGCTTTCTCCGCGCACTCGATGACCGTCCAAATAGAATTCACCATCGAAGTCTTTTTTCGGAACGCGAACTGCCTTTTCGACAATCCGTTCTCGCCTACCATGTAGATCGTCAGCCAACCAGGGATGACCTTCTCCAAAGGTTTACCAAGAGTATCCAGCAATAATATTGGTCTAAATGAAGCAGGATCTCCTGGCGGTTTTGCCGGTTTTGACAAGAACACCAGCTTCTGCACCTTCCATCTGTCTGGGAAGCAGCCTTCCGCTACACACTTCTGCAACGCTGTCCTGAATATGTCTGGGAACGCCAATATTGCTGCCCTTACGCCTACCAGCTTTGTTCATCTTCAATTCTTTCGCAACCGTTATCAGCTCGGCGTTAGAAACCTGGATACCGGCATTTTCTTCATCTAAGTACGTCAGCGTTCGGTCCACTATCAACTTTAGTTTGTCGGGGCACATTTCAGCTTGTGTTACTGGGCCCTCTTCGCCTTCACGGCACGGACGGTGCTGAGTCCATCATTTCACCAGTATGCAGGACGCCGCTGATTCCTTGGCTCCAATTTTCTTGGCATTGTTGCTAGTTGCGCCACACGCTCTCGCCAACGCTTCTATCAGCTCTCCTGCATCCATGTTTGGAACGTCGCTTACTGCTTGGAGTGCTTCGACGAAAAGATCTTTGTCGAAATACTTCGTATTCCACTTACGTTTTCCATTCATTCTATGCCATACTGCACAACTTCTCCGAACAACGCGTTAGTGAATCGTTTGATGGTCACTTTGGGTGTATTCTTCGCTAACTCTCCAGTTCATATTGTTTGATCAGTGACGGGCTGCAAAAGGTCACGTCGATGATGGATTCCCTACCGTCTTTGCCTTTGCGAAATGCATAAGTGAGTCCGTCGTTGCACAGCCTTACATCGAGCTTCGCTAAAGTTTCCAGCAACCTGTACCCTCTTGCGTTGGTCTGTATGCTACCCCCACTCCACGTCCCAAGCATTGAAGTCTCCTCAAGTGATTACCGACGTTCGACCGATCAGCTTGTCGGTTAGCACATCCAACATCTGTCTGTATTGCTCCAGTGTCCATCTCGGAGGGGTGTAACACAGCTACACACGAAGATTCCGTTAATTTTAACGATCACGAAACCCTCGTATGAGCGTTCGACTACTTCTTGGATGCGGAATCAGCCCATTACTTGGATTGCCGTCACCTCTGCTCTATCTGCTACCCAATTGCCGTTATCGGGAGGAACCCAATACGGTTCTGCAATGATCGCATCGTCGCACTTTGTTTCCGTTGTCGACTGCCACAACAGTTGTTGTGCGACGTCGCAATGATTGAGGTTCATTTGCGTTATCTTCATCATCTTTACTGCCCTGCCTTCGCCTTTTGATATTTGGGGCATTTGAAGCCAGCCGTCGTATGGGCGCTACCATGCTCCGCTTTGCAAACAGTCCCTGTCAATGTGACCTTTTTCACCACATTTCCTGCAGTGTTTGGACCTGTACGGGCCTTTGCCGAAATCCATGCATCTGAAGCATCTCTGCACCGAATTTGTCTCCCAAGGGATCAGTTTTAGTGGACAGACTGACCTGTGACTGGTAATCGGATTGTCGCTATTTGCATATCCTCGTACGCTTTCCTCATCCGGATGGCCTGCGGTGCTTCTTCCAGGTTGCATTGAGACAACAGTGAACCTCTCACGTCGTTTGTCGTCCATACAGCGTTTTCGTTGCGAGCTTCCGGCAGGCCGAACTCTTGATCGATGGTTCTTTTTTGAGTTCCAAGAGCATATCTCCTTCCAGGGCGCGCCTAGTTCTCACCACGTTTTCACCCACCTCCTTCAACTCTCGATCCCTCTCACTCTCCTAAAAATCGCCGTGTAGGTTGTCTTGTAACTTGCCTTAATGATAAGAGCATCGGCCTAGAACCTCTCACTAGGTGACCGCCGTCTTTATTTCTTCTTCGGTTCCTTTCTTTTTCTATTCCTCACCTTGCGTGCTGCATTCTTCCCCTTTTGACCTTTCACGGTGCGCCTTTCACTGTCGTTATTCTGCTCGCTGACGCACTCATTGTCGCTTCTCTGCTGTTTAGGATCTCTCTGTTCTCCTGGTGTATCCCTCATTATTTTCTCCGTGCGAATGTTTGGATTGATTCTAGGCGCCTCCTGTGAACCGGCTGTTGCATTCACCGGGATCAATGCCTTTTCGGCTTTTTCCGCTCTAATCCGTAATTCCTTCTGTGCGCGTTCTGCGGCTGCAACGGCGGACTTGATGCTCGTGACCAGCTGCTTGATCAGGTGGTGGACATTGTTTGTTGTCTTTACGAATTCATAGAGTTTGTTGACCTGCTGACAACTCCGACTTGTCATGCTGCCGGTCATCTTGGACGTGCTACAATTGACTTAGGAAGTCTGCATTCCGCCGGTTTACATTCGATTGGGTCCCCCTTCAGCCCGCTATCTCCGCTCGTTGTAATAGTCGCTTGATTTTATGGTTGTCTAAGCAAGCAGGGAGGCCATGCTAGGGTTGAAACAATCCTTCCTGGAGGTTATGTTCAGAGCCGGATCGGTGTAAATCAGGAATGTTACAAATGAGCCTACTACTCATCGAGGGTGGTGACGAGTTTCGAACGTACACGAAGGCCTGCCAAGGTTTTATCAGGACGGAGGCAGTTCTATTCGCCGTCTCAAGTTGGTGTCACCCTAACCTCACTCAGGGAACAAGGCACTTTGAAAGCGGTACCAGGTCGCTTGTTCAGGGCTACTTGCAGATATGTGGTTTTTTATAGAGATTCAATAAAGCCCACTGCTGAATCCCCGCCACATCCCAGGTAGACCCTGGTCAGATGGACCAGACGCTCAGCCACCTCCAGGAAGAAGTGCTAAAGCTGGTATTCCTTACGACTGTATGGATGAGTTTCGCTTGGGATAGGCAAGAATCCCAAGCTCCCACCCGGCACCCTATCACTCTAGCTGATGTCAGAAGAACAACAGTGCCCAAGATGCACTACCAGCTGAGTACGCAACCCTTAGCTAGCCGTTTCTTATGAGTTTTCTCTCGCAGGAAAGCTCATTAATTGAGATTTGACTGTATGTCTGTAAACACTGTGAATATGCATGGTACACAAATTACGTAACGTTCAAAATAAAGACACAAACTGCTTCTAAGTACCATTAATCTGAATTTCAGCCAGCGTTCCAAAGTTCTAATTAGTACACTCACACCTTCTACCACTAGGGACGAAATCTAATGGTTTCCAATATGTTCGCCGGCTCGAATCTGTACACTTATAGCAGAGCGCTCTCACCATCAGCTCCAGTTAGCTCGCGTCTGAATAAAACCCTAATTCAAATCAAATAATCTATAAATTAAGCAACCGCCCTGTGCCAGACCCAGCCCAGCAGAGGAATGGACTGACCATTCACATTCTATGCGGTATGCTGGCGTAGATATTAGCCGAAGCGATTCCTCACTCGCAAATGAAACTTTGTACCGATAGTTCTCTAGTAGATACTCCGAAGGTAAAAGGCTCCGGTCTACGAGCAGCCCGGGTTGGTATCGTTTTCACGTGATCTTTGCCCGTTAAATGGCACCGAAAAAGAAACGATACCTGATATTGAGGTACCTCTTTACTAGCAACCCGGAGGACAGTGGGCAAGATGAAGTAAAAAACTAAATTGAATGGCTTGACCAGTTAACGGTTTGGACCATTTAGGATCCCGAAAAGCCTACTGAATCGATTGCTAACGGTCATATTGACCCGAGACTACACTTTGACCAGTTAGACTTCATTCTGCCCATTGTGCAACGGTGGACGGACACGTTCTGGTTGCTTGTTCCATTGCTGCCGATGCTGGTGGTTGGATACCTTGAACAACTGATACCAACAACAACAACAACGCGCTAGAAGCACACAAGTCTACGTGGCCTAGTCCTGCTAGCCTCGCTCACCATGAGGGTTGCACCTTTACCCAGATTTTTTGTTCGCTTTTTCCCCCATCGACGACGTCCACACTAGCTCACTGAAGGTGCATGGGGGCAGAAAGCGCGAAAAACAGCAACAGCAGCCGCCGATCCCAGTGCAATCAAAACGTCAGAAGCGCCCTGGAGAACGTGTCTTGAAGAAGGACTTGGAAGAGTACCTACAGTACGTAGTGTTGCACCAAGGGTGGGCGGTTTGCTGGCCATTCGTTTTGTATCCATTGCAGTCGGAATTACTATTATGGCGCTTGCTCGGTAGTAAGTCATAGTCATGAGTGCGCGGTACGAGATTGGGAGCAGTATTCGTGATGAGAATGATACATATATTCGAGCTATCTCCAGAATGGGGACTTGGAGTGTATGGGTAACCAGCGTTACCGGGCATGCTACAGGATGATGTGACGGGAGTGCAATGTGACCCTTTTACAAGGTGAAAGTATGTGATGGTGGGCTATGGTGGGTACCTTTTCTTTGCATTAAGGGGATAGGATCCGTCATTGATTTCAGAATTTTCTAAAGCAGTTTTTTCGTTCAAAATCAAGAAAATTTACAGGAAAATGTGTTCACTGTATTCTATTCTCCAACCGAAACACAGTGAACAAATTTTCATCGAATAAGTTTTAGTTTTGAACAGAAAAACTGCATTTGAAATTTCGATGATGACGATGATTACGATGACGGAGCGTTAAACGTTAACTTAATGAATATATGCGTTGAAAACGACTTACGATACTGTAGATTCGGCTTCTAGATCTAGAATCTGATTCTTAAAGAGACTCGTAGCAAACAACCATATTGAACACCTTAAAATAACAGATTCAAATAATTGAACTATGCACTTTTCTTTTTCATCTTCTACACCAAATTTTCTACATAGCCTTGTAATAGATGCAGATTGATACGCTTTGCTTTGAAAATTCGAGACGGTTTTTATTCTGCTAGTATACAGTTTATGAGTTTTTACTTAACTATTGAAACTTGATAAAGTTTATAAGAACTTAGATTTTTATAGGCTGTTTTGAACAAACTATAAGTAACCTTTTCCAAGGGCATCTTACCCATTATAAAATTTCTCGAAAAAAAAATGTTGTCAGTGAGTTTCAAAGGTTCTCAAATGATTATCATGAGTACCAAGAGTGTATCCAGGTTGAAGGGTTTCCTGGGCTTCTCAGAGCATTCTTATTGATTTCTGAGAAGTGTTCTAAAGCTTTTCTTCGTGGTTTTCCAGGATTCTTCCAAGTATTCCTACAGGGATTCTTTCAGAAATTCCTTCACGATTTTTTTCTAGGTTTCCTGCAGAAATTCCTTCGTAGATTTCTCCAGGGGATCTTTCAGGATTTCCTTCAATGATTCCCTCAGGGATTCCTCCATGGTTTCCTTCACGAATTCCCTCAGGGATTCTTTCAGTGTACGGATTTCGTTATACATTCCTGCAGTGATTTCTCCAGTGATTCCACGACGGGCTCCTCCAGGGATTTTTTCATCTATTCCAAAGATTTTTTATGAGATTTCTTCGGTATATCCTCAGGATTCCGTCAGTAATTGCTACAAGGCTTTCTTCCTAAATTTCTTCGGTGGTTTCTTTAGGGATTCCCTCAGTGATTCATTCTGGAATTCTTTCAGGGATTACTTCAAAGATTCCTTCAGGAATTTCTTCAGGGATTCCTTCCAGAATTCTTTCAAGGATTCATTCTGAAATTTATTTAGGGATTCTTTCCAAAATTTCTTCAAGGATTGCTTCCGAAACTCCTTCAGTGATTCCTTAAACCAATGTTGCTGAACAACGATCGGAAACGCGAGGCACGATGAATTTTCGTAGGTATCAACACAGAATCTGCGAATAAACACAAACAACCGTTCGGGCGCTTCATTCGTTCTTGTTTCATTTTCGGATCACAATTCACTCGATAATGTGAACGGTACGATCCACGCTGCCTGCTCTTCGTGAAGAACAGGAAAATATTCATTTCGATCATCATCATGCGGGCTTGCAACAATCACGCTAAACTTGCTCCGCTCAAAAATGAGTGCCGAGCGCACAAAATTGGCCTCTTTTCGTGCAGCACAGATTCTGTGCAAAGGGGCTGTACACAGTTTTGTGCAAACAGTGGTAAACAAAACTGAATGAGTGAATTGCGCACAGAGGAGGAACGCTTGGAATGCGGAATTCGTTTCCATTTTTTTTGCTTCTGAAAACATAAAAAAACATTCAAATTTTAAAGATTTTCAGAGATTTTTTCATTTGAATAGCCGAAGCGGAAGCAAAAAAAAACTTTTGCATTTGCGACCATTTTCCGGCTTTTCGCTAGAAAACATCTCAGAAAACTCCCCATCTTACCAACGGCCAACTGTTTGCTGCCACGCGGGATATCATTGACAGTTCCGTTTCTATCGATCCCGGACAGCCGAAGGCCAAAACGTCGGCAACTCACAGAATAAGTGCGACCTACTCCGAATTTTCACTCAATCAGCCAGTTCTGCATTGGTTGCCTCATTCTGTGTAGTTTTAACACATGCGCTGCGTGGAGCTGGCTTAGCGTGGAGTGTTTGCTTGACTTTACGAGAAGAAGCAACCTTGCAATGAATCACGAGAATGAACAGCGCGTGGATAAATTAATCCTACGAGTGGAAAGGCTTCGCGAACCACTTATCGGTGTGTTCATTTCGCTTCTTCGGCGTTGCATTCGCTCGCTTTTTGCGATGCTCTTCGTGACGCAAAAATGAAAAATGAAGATGCGTCGATCATTGTTCACGAAGAAGATCCATCGCAACCCTGCCTTAAACAATTCTTCCAGGGATTCATTCTGGGATTCTTCCAAGTATTACTTCAGGGATTCCTCCAAGAATTTCTTTTGGGATTCCCCCAGAAATTATTTCAGAAATTCTATCTGGGTTTTCCTCCAGTGATTACTTCAGGGATTTCTCCAGGTGTCTTCAAGCATTCCTCTAAGGAGCCTTCAGGAATTCCACCAGGTGTCCTTTCGGAAATTTCTCCAGAGATTCCTTCAGGAATTCCTCCAGGGATTTATTCAGGAATTCCCACAGGAATTTCTTCAGGAATTCTTACAGGGATTTCTTCAGGAATTCCTACAGGTATTTCTTCACGATCTCCTATAGGTAATCCTTCAGAGATTCCTACACAGATTCCTTCAAGAATTCCTACAGGGATTCTTCAGAAATCCCTACAAGGATTCCTTCAGGGATTTCTTCAATAATTCCGACAGGGATTCCTTCATGCATTCCTACAGGGATTCCTTCAGAATTGGCTACAGGGATTCCTTCAGGAATTTGTACAGGAATTTATTCAAAAATTCCTACAAAGATCCCTTTAGGAACTTCTTCTGGGATTCTTTCAGGAATTCCTCCAGGTATTCCTTTAGGAATTCTTCTAGGAATTCCTTCAGGAACTCCTCCAGGGATTTATTCAGGAATTCTTACAGGGATTTTTTCATGATTCCTTCGCGATCTCCTACACAGATTGCTTCAGGAATTATAACAAGGATTCTTTCAGGAATTCCTACAGAAATTTCCACAGGGATTCCTTTAGGAACTCCTACAGGGATTCCTTCAGGAATTCCTCCAGGGATTTCTTCAGGAATTCCTCCAGAGATTACTTCAGGGAATACTTCAGGAATTTCTTCAGGGATTTATTCAGAAATTCTTACACGGGTTTCTTCAGTTATTCCTATAGGGGTCTCCTACGGGGATTTCTCCAGGAATTCATATCAGGGTTTCCTCCAGGAATTTCTTTCAGGGATTCCTCCAGGAATTCTTTTCAGGGATTCTTCTAGGAATTTCTTCAGAGATTCCTTTAGGAATTCCTTCAAGTATTCCTCCAGGAATTCCTCCAAGAATTCCTCCAGGAATTCCTCCAAGAATTCCTCCAGGAATTCCTCCAAGAATTTCTTCAGGGATTCTTCTGAGATTTCTTCAGGAATTACTTCAGGGATTTCTGCAATAATTCCTTTCAGAGATTATTTCAGGGATTTCTTCAATGATTCTTTTAGAAATTCCTTCAGTAATTTCTCTAGAGATTCATTCGAAAATTTATTTACGGACTCCTTCAGAATTTCCCAA
Organism: Aedes aegypti; assembly: GCF_002204515.2. Classification (NCBI taxonomy): domain Eukaryota; kingdom Metazoa; phylum Arthropoda; class Insecta; order Diptera; family Culicidae; genus Aedes; species Aedes aegypti. Next base: position 17,159 of record NW_018735369.1, read on the forward strand.
GGAATTCCTACAGGGATATCCTCAGAGCTTCCTCCAGGGATTCCTTCAGGAATTCTTCCAAGCATTGTTTCTCTTTCATATATCCTCCAGGGATTAAACATATTTGGTAGGCGTGATAGCCATCATCATTACGCACAACTGGTACCAAATATTTTTTTCGAAAATAGTTCCTAATCTTGAGAAATATTTTCTTAGATACACTTCGCCACACAAATATTTTTCGCGTTTCCTTTCAGCGATTTTTCGTGCGAATCTATGACATTTGGTCGAATGACATTTGGTCGAATGACATTTGGTCAAATGACATTTAGTCGAATGACGTTTGGTCGAAAGTACATTTGATCAAACGGACATTTCGTCGAATGGATATTTGGTCGAAAAGGTTTAGTTGAAACAGATAGACAATGATATTTGGTCGAACCGACGTTTCGTAGAAAGAATAGTGCTCGAGTCTAAATAGTATGTAGCATTTTGGCGTAAGCTGTAAGACCCGGAATTCAAAGAAAGATCCCGTGTACACTCTCCGCATGCTTCCATCAGATGAAGATCAGCAGTTCATTACGAATAACGATGACATTTCAAAAGAGTAATGAAAAATAAAAATATTTGGTTCACATCGTTTAGTAGCAGTACTTGATGAGCAGTTTTTCAAAGAATGATGATATTTTGAAAGAATAATAAATTCACTAGAGCTAAATATTTCAGTCAACGTACAAAAAAAAATAATTCTAATAAGTTCATTTGAATAATCATCGAAATCCTAGGTTTTGGCATAATTTCAAATCACAAATCTAAAAATGTATGAAATTAGAAAACAAGACTGCATAAAATGTCCCATTTTGTTTAACAAAAGTTAATGATTCCGATTATTCGAAAGAAGACGTTATCTTACCAACTTTGCAAAACTTAGAAAAAACTAATAAATTTTACCAAATGATCGTTTTATAAACTATTTGAAAATAAGCTTTCAACCAAATTTCCGTTCAACTCAACGTCATTCGACCAAAATAAATGTACCAAAGAAATTCGACCAAATGTCCATTCGGCCAAATGTCCTTTCGACCAAATGTACTTTCGTCCAAATGTAATTCGACCAAACGTCATTCGACCAAATGTCATTCGACGAAATGTCCTAAAGCCGTTTCGTGCTGCTTTTTCGTTCAGGCATGATCTGAGATTCAAGATAAGCTGATCTTAAATGGAAACAAGACAACTTTTTTCACCTTAGTCAACTCGTCTTCCCTCACCCGATACATATAATTAGCACAGTTTTCATTTTTAATAATCTAAAGCTTCTACTGCAAACTCTGTTATTCACCCGAGGCCATCAACACTGTCAGTAAAGCCATATATTTGCTTAAGGAATGTTATTAAGCTGGAAGTCACAATAAGCCGATTGGCCATAAGTAAAGTTCTGATTTCCTCATTCAAAATACTTACCCACGTCCGTGAGCTGCAAGACCCGGAATTCAAAGAAAGATATCGAGCACTCTCTCCGAATGCATCCATCAGATAAGCTGATCTTCTTTACGAAGAACGATGTTATTTCAAAAGAATAATAAGTGAAAAAAACATTATGTTCACATCGTTTTGTAATAACATAAATTGTTGAGTAGTTTTTCAAAGAATAATGATATTTTAAAAGAATAATAAATTCACTAGAGATAAATATTTCAGTCAATGTACAAAAAAAAACTAATGGAAAGTATATTTGAATAATCATTTAAATCCTAGATTTTGGCATAACTTCAAATTACAAATAAAAAGGTGTATTACATTTCAAAATATGACTACATAAAATGTCCCATTATTAATTCAACAACGGTGAATGATTCAGATAATTCAAAACAATACGTTATATTATCAATTTTGCAAAACTAAGGAAACAATAATCACTTTTACCAAACTTTTACCAAAATAAATTTTTCAAAGCCATTCGACCAAATGCCCATTCGACCAAATGTCCTTTCGACCAACTGTACTTTCGACCAAATGTCATTCGACTAAACGTCATTCGACCAAATGTCATTCGACGAAATGTCCTAAAGCCTTTTCGTGCAAAGACACTAGCGCATGTGCGTTACAATGTTGACCCATTAAAAAATAACTTTATTTTTGAAAACAGCAATGAATTCAGTAATCTTGAATTGAGTGAACAGCGTTATGTTGATTCTGGGGCCTTAAAATGTGTTCCACAGTGTGATCATATTTTGTTATATGGATTGGCCCTGAGATAATTTTGGACCTCTGAAACCTTTCGCAAAAACCAGAATAGGTAGCAAACTTTTTTCGCATCATCGATGGAATAGTTCAAGTTAATTTGGAAAATTATGCCTAACGTCTTTTTGTATTCATGCCCATGTAATTCTCATTCTTCACTTTCATCCAATATTTTAATCCAAACCGTTTCCAACAATTCGTCAATTCCAATAGCAACTTTTTTGATTAAATTGATTTTCGTCCGGTGCGATGAAAATGGCTCCAATCAAATTCGCAGCCTCGAACACTACTAGCTGAGGCCGAATTGTTTGGCGAAGTTCGTGCTGAACTCGAGAGATAGCTATCTACCTCTCCAGATGAGGGTGGCGTGATTCAAAGTGTAATCGCAATCGATTTCCAAGCAAGCCAGGAAAAAAGTTCCTCTTCGTTCCCTTTCGCTTTCGATACCTTGGTAGGGGCGCAGGCGGCGGCTGGCGGCCGGCAACGAACGATGCAATAATAGCCGATTGTCTGTAGTCGGTTGACGCTGCTGCAACTTCAGTGGAGGGTGAGGTGGACCAATTGCATAATGCAATCGGTGCTAGGGGCGCACGAACGATGGATGAACGGCACGGAGGAACCAATCGAATTGAAAGCAGTCAGCAAAGGAAGAGAAATCCATTCGGTTTTGACCAGGTAATCTTTATGGTTCACCCTTGACTGGGTCCCGGCGTTGGCGATGGCGCACAGAGATCTGAAATGCTTGCCTTCGTCGTCGTGAGGTTCTTCGATCCGGTATTGAATGGATGAGAATGCAGAAGTTTTTCTTTGCGAATCCTATTGAGCAACGACCATTGCAGGATGCAACCGGACTGGACTGTTTGTCGAAATACATTTGCGAAATGGGTAACAGTTTGCGGTGATGACAACAAAGAAACCGTAAAGTCGTAACTTTTTCGAGCGAAAAGCATGTTGGTAATGGGATTGGAACGGTGCTCTATTTTTAAATGTTCATGTGCAGCGTGCTTTTTGGCAATGTGATTTTGAAAACCAATTGAAAAGTTATATTTTGATGTAATGAAAGCAATTCGAGAGTACAAAGTTCAATATGATACCTAAGTTATATCCGTTGTCCTAGTTTCTACGTCTACGAACATAACACACAGAGAAATAAAAATCCATGTAAATTTCAGCGTAAAATAATGCACATGAAGGGAATGCCAGATTTGTCGCAAGATTACATGACACATCGCGTAAAATTACATCAACATCACGTGAATTTATGCGAATTGTCGCGGAATCGGTTTGAGCCCATGCTAAATTACACGATAAGTAGCGGAAACTTACATGATGTTTTTTTAATTTTACACGATGTGACGTGTAAATTTACGACAAATCTGGCATTCCCTTCATGTGCATGATTTTACGCTGAAATTTACATGGATTTTTCTTTCTGTGCAGCGTAACAAAAATGACATTTTTGCGTGTCCCAAGGATTGCTGAATGTGATACCATTCTCAGAAATGTTCTGGCACGTCACCATTTTTAGCTACAGGTCGCCAAAGTTGTATAAAACAGTGGTTTCATTGATAATTACCGTAAAACGGGTTATCTTTGATAATGCAAGTAACTTTGATTGTGAGGAACCCACCACATACTAAACGAAGTAAGATAATATCTATTAATCGGTTAAGCAAAACAAATGCAAAAGTAAAGAATATTTGTATGACACTTCATGTTAGGGCTATTTTCATTCGAATCACGAACATTTGAGGCCTAATAAAAGAATATAAAAAAATTATGCAATTTTACCAATTTCGAAATGTTTATGAACAATCTGTTCTACAATCACTATTTGATGTAGTTTTGAATCGTACGTCACTTATATTTGACAGCTTGATTATAATGGAACTTGAATATGGTCTCAAATTTCTTAGCGAAAACCATTTTTACCAACTGGGACCATTTATGTAATCTAACTCAGGAATTTCCAGGCTATCGACATCGATGGAGACACCATCTTCCATGGTGACAGAGGGCTCGATTGGCTTGTCAGATGAATCGGGCCCGGGACATCCTGTCTACTGCAAATCGCTGTAGTTGATATAGGGCATGTCCATAGGCTGGGAATTTCCATACATCATTAACCGCCTAGAGGTATGCAATGCGCTATAAATGTTCCGTTATTTATTCAAATTTGTCCAATTTGTACTTCATTTTCAATTAACCTCAAAACAGAAAATCGACTCTCGATTATATGAAAAATTATATATCCATTCAAAATAAATCTTTTGGAAATCTATCAACAGCAATCGATAGCTAGGATGTCAGTACTTGTTTTAAAAATGAAAATTATAATACTTTGGAACAGCATGCATAAATATTCATTTTTTTTTTCGAAAAAACTATCAAAGATACCCAGTTTTACGGTACTCATAATTGTAATAGATTCGAACGTTTCCTAGTGCCGAAAGAACGTCTACTGCACTGTAGACACAACAAGGTAGGTTATTCCCAAGTGTAAACAACGGTTTTCAATCAAAACATGTGCCGTCATTCCTATCGTCAAGCATGAGGCTTACAGGATAGTAAAAGAGAGCATGCCTTGCTTTCTTTTGCACTCGTTCGAGTTTGCGATAGGAATGACGTCACTGTCAAATGTCATTTATCGGAGTATAATACCTTGCTTATTTTTACCGTGGTCTACTGGTAATGATATGCACTCTTATTATTTTAATAGACGGTTTTTTCAACTCGTATTGTCCTCGGATTTTTTGGCATCAAACTTTAGCGCAGTGTTCACTCCTTCTTTTGATCACTACCTGACCTTTCTAGTCATGCCTGCAACTATCCAATCACAGTTTTGAATTTGTAACAAAGGTAGAAACTAAATTCTATTATATCATAGTTCTAAATGCATCATTGAGTTTACTACTTTGGTTAATTAACTCTACAAGAGTTCACCAGTGAAATTAACGGGATATGCTCTTGTCAATCAAACCACGTGAAACCACAACAAAGGAGATGTTACAAGTCTTCCATTGTTTTGAGATTTCTACACGGAGCCACAAATCAATCCATCTTTGACTTCAGTTGACTCAATTCGGCTCTTCCATGGGATAACCCAAATTTAGGTTAACTGACATATAGCTAACTATAGGTTTTGACAACAGCAAAAAATAAAAACAAAAACAACTCATTGCAAAAAAAAATCTACCCAGCATTATGTCTAATTTATTTATATCGAAAGTTCATTCATCCTTATGCATAAACCGCATAAGCCTGAGTTAAAGCAAAAATGCTAAACCCTCACCGTTCAGCGAATACTTAACGGATTCAAATAATGTTTTGTCAGTATACTGGCAGTGTCGTAAAAATTCAGCCGAATGATTCCCGATCAGTGCGTAAACGAATAAAAACAAACTCCGCTAGCACGAAGCCAATCTGAATTTGAAAACAAATGTGACGAGAAAGAGAGTGGGTGCAACACACGCAAACATTCAATTTCACTTACTGTTGGTGCCATTTTCAAAATTCAATTTCACCTAGAGGCACTGAAATTGAAATTTAAATATACAAAAACACAAATTACAAAGTCTAGTACACGACACTGAAGACGGCCTTACAATTGAGGTCGAAATACGTGTATCTGTCAAAGGATACAAACTCTAGTGGAATTAATAATTAATCTACTTACAAATGAAGTTTATATAGCTGATTTACGAAAACGGCAATGTGATGCCTCCAATTGATGAATAATGATTGTCTTTTAATAAAAAAGTACAACTTTTGCAATTTGCGGATGTTTTTGTGGGGTATTCTGATGGAAATGAATTTTTTCACAAGCAAAATTGAATTTGCTGCCACCGAATGTCAGTAGGTAGACGGATCCTACTGTCGGGTAAAAAAGGCTATTTTTTGCGACATGCCAAATCATCTTTGTTTATTTGTATTGACAATCATTTTGATTCGCATAAATTTTTTAGATCCAATATTCAACATCATAAATAAAGATGTTTACACCATTAAGAATGTATTGGATGTGACCACTCGGACTTAATACCCTGAAGAACTGGTTATAGTTTAGATCGATACTGAACCGTTTCAATTTTCGAAAACTAGATATCAAACATAATAGTTCACTAAAATGCGTTTCAATAAGCTTGGCACAGATTTTTAAATACTAATTGGCCACATTATCGTAAATTAAACGTGTCAATCAAATGCAGAACACATGGTTATCCAATTCAATCGTTTTTCATAAGGTTTAAGCTGATGCGTTTCTCTTTAAAACTCCTTGATATAATGGAAACATTATAGCCGATTCCGGAAATTATCTGTGATTTGAAATTTGCCTACCTCTAGCAGCACAGAAGCACAGTACCCTTTTCACCCGACCTGACCCGGTGACCCACCAGAATAACTCCGACCACATTAACGTTCCCGAGATCCTATGGCCACTTTTTGAAACTAGATATGTGTACGAGTGTACTAACAAAAATATTTAAAATCCGTTTAAGGTGAAGATAAATCGAAGCCAAAGTTCAAATTTTCAAGAGCACGGATCTGAAGTGCCAACATCCGTTTGAGCTGAAAATCTAATCGATTGGTCACCACCAGCCAGTGACCAATCGATTAAGTATTCAGCTCAAACGGATGTTTGGTTCTCCAGATCCATGCTCTTGGAAATTTGAACTTTGGCTTCGATTCATCTTCACCTTAATATTCGTTGAGCGGTGAGAATTTAAGTATTATTTTTCTTTCACCTAGGCCAATACGGGTTAATATTTTTATACCTACTGGGGTATACTGGCACGGTGTGCCAGAAACCGTTATTAACAGAAAAAAATGTCCATGAATTTGGCACCTACTATTCGAAAGATATAGTATTCACGCATCTTCTCCGTGAATTTGAAAATATTCTAACGAGGGAATCGAAAACTATCGTGATTTGAAAGTTTTGAGCTATTTTGGAAGGGAAATTCACATGCTTATAAATATTCCCCAACGGTGCATCATTATTAACTTGTAAAACCAGCCAAGTTATCACCAGTTTTATATTGAGCATTCGAAACATGTGATATCCAGTCACCTTCTCTGCAAAATTGAAATCATTACGTCGAAAAAATCTGAAGTTACAGTGATTTGTATTTTTATGATTATTTCTGTGAAGTCTAAATTAGGGCTGATTTATACGCTTTTGTTATGAAAGTATACGTAATTTACAAAAAAAAAATGTCTATAGGAATGACCCTTGGCATTCAAAAGATATGGTAGTCAATTATCTTCGCAGTTAGTTTGAGATTATTTTATCAAAAGACAACATAACTAGAGTACTTTGAAGTTTTGGAGTCATTAAGGTGAAGATGAAACGAAGCCAAACTTCAAATTTTCAAAAGCACAAATCTGGAGAACCGAACACCCGATTGAGCTGAAAACTTAATCGATTGGTTACCACCAGCTAGTGACCAATCGATTAAGTTTTCAGCTAAAAAGGATGTTTGGTTCTCCAGATTTATGCTCTTGAAAATTTGAGTTTTGGCTTCGTATCACCTTCATCTTTAGATTCTTTTTTAATCGTGTAAAATAGTGTTCGCAACACGCATTTAATAATTTCGACACAAATTAACTTAACAGATTTGCATTCAACTTATATCTTACATTGAAGAAATGCAATGTTTCGTTAAGTCACAAGCAAATGGGTTCGTTTTTGTGAATTTTGTTTCATTTCTGCGCGTTTTGCGGGGCAGTGTTTTGTTATGGCCCAAATAAGCATATTGGTGAACCTGAACAATTTGAAAGTGGCTGTGCTCAGTTGAGGTTGGATTATCAACTAGTGAGATCGTTTTATGCTAGTGTTTTAAATAAGTTAAATATGGTGGTTCACATTTCATTCATGACAGCGAAGGGGATACGTTATATATGTGTTGTTCAAATAATAGTTAGCAGGAGTTTATTGTAGAAATTAATTCTGTTTCATGTTTTGCAAAATATGTAAATACAACAAGCCTTATATTTTGTTTAGTTGCTAGAATTATTGGATACTATAAGCGTCGGCTTTTCCTTTAGATACTCGATAGATTACTTTTTGGATTGATGCTGCATGATTTTCATCATGCGAAATCTTTGAATAGTTTGTCATCAAAGGTTTCGTCATATTGATTCAGTCATGTTTCGTGCATATAAAAGGATTACTTTTTATTTTATTTATTCATTATGTTGATGACTTCATTATGTTTTAAGAGAGTATAACAGGGTTTAACCAGTGAAAATGATGTGATGATCCCTAGGACTATTGTGATTAAGCGTTTTGTTTACCAAGACGAATCTGTAATATAACCACTCCAATTTTCCCAAACTCCCATTGACTTCTCGTGGAAGTGCAGAGGATTCCAACGGCTTCCTCAAAGATAGTGTCTCTTAAATATTTATTCCATAACCCCAATTTACATGTATTAGGACACAGCAGGACGCGGTATTGCTTAGTACAAGGAATGGAGAATTCCATTACTTACACACTGAGAGTGCTGCGACTAATCCTAAGTAACAACCGTTGGTTCCTTTTGCATGTATAGTTGCTCTTGTAATAACGGAGAAGCAACAGTAGGCAGTCAATCAACGCTATTAAATCACATCAACATATTGATAAGAATTGTGTTGCAATTAGTAGTGGTAAAACATTGAACGTGGTAATTTAATACTCAAAATTTACTCTATTATAGGTCCAAAACTTCTAAGTACTTTAGTTGTGTTGTCTCTTGATAAAGTATTCTCAAACTAGCTGCGAGATGCTTGAATAATCATCTTTTGAATGCCGAGTGTCCAGTCATATGGACATTTTTTATTTGTAAATTTTGTGCACAATATAAAAAAGCCATAAAAAAGCTCTAATTTAGATTTCATAGAAACAATGGTAAATATACAAATCACTATAACTTCTGATTTTCTTGACGTAATGATTCCAAATTTACAGGAAAAGATGCTTGGATATCACATGTTTTGAATGCTTAATGCAAAGCTGATGGTTACTTGGCTTTTTACAAGTTAATAATGATGCATCGTTAAGGAATATTTATAAGCAATGAATATCCCATGCAAATAGCTTAAAACCTTCAAATCACTATAAACTTCCATTCCCTCGTTAGAATATTTCAAATTCACGAGAAGATGCTTGAATACTTTATCTTTCGAATGGTAGGTGCCGATTCATGGACATTTTTTTCTGTTAATAACGGTTTCTGGCACACCGTGCTGGATTTCAACATGTTTGAGTGATAATTCTTAAAGCAATAATATAAAAAAATGAAGTTCTTGATATTATCTTTTAAAGGCGGTTTCCACATGACCAAAAACGCCAAATCGAGCCTCAATCAAAGTCGACAAGAAAGAATAATGGAATGAAACAATTTGCTATCCGTCAAGCCACAGTATTACTCAAGGGTTGGGGCGGGTTGCGTCTCGAGCGTAAATTGCCCAGTTGGAAATAATTGAAAAATTACTATGCAAAAGAAATTTCGATTTCGTTCCACCAGTAGGTGGGTTCGAGAGCAAATGCCCCATTAGCCACCCACATAAATTCAGTACTGGAGAGGCGGAGAAGATGGAGGCTGTTGATTTGGAGTCTGTAATTAAGATAACTGAGGTCGGATACTGTGCCGTACAGAAATTGTCCCGCGGCAATGGAAATTGTAGCCACCGGTGAATGCTGGAAGAGATTTCAATTACCATCGATGGTAATTGTGATTATCCTCATGGTTGCGTCTCCGGAGAGCACTTCTTGGGGACATTAATCTCCCGGAGCCTGGCACAGGAATGAATCACAATGAGGGCAGCGGTAAATCACGCCGATTGCACAGCTGGATGAATTATTTGCTTGTAGATGGTATGTCCACGATTCCGAGCACGTTTTAATTTTCACGGAAGGACAGTGTACAGGTGCACTGGCTAAGATGCAACGGGGTTTATACTGGATGGCAATCGTTTATTTCATCACGTTCCGGTGCTGGGTCAGGTGAAAAAGACAAGTGTAGAAATTGAAAAACGAACTAAAGTACAATCCTTGACGATCTTTCCGAATGCAATGGGAAATTAACATGAAGTGATCATATAACAACGATATCCCAAATAGTTAATGCTGCACAAAAATTTATCTTTCAAAAATATGAATGTGGCGTGAATCACATTTAACAAATATAAAATATGTCTTTATTCACTTATTAACATAACATTGAAACTTTGTCTAAAGAACCTAGAAACTTCAGATAATCATGGAAAGTTTAGCGAAAATGGTCGCAAAATATTATTAAACATTACTATTTTTTCCTTTTCAACACATTGAAATCAGGAAAAAAATATCAGTAATGTGTCCATAATAATCGATATCACGTTTCGTCTTCTTGGTTACGAACCCAGCTCCGGATCATCAATCCCTTCTCTGTACTGGGGATTTTTTTTTATTACCGTACGGGTTTGGGCCGAAGGGTCCTCAGATTTTCAATAAAACTTTTTCCACAGGCAGGGCTCATGGATATATGAATAAAAAAAATTGAGAAAAATTCAGGTCGCCTATTTTTTCCGGAAAACTCAGGTGGAAATTTTTTTGTTTTCCCTTGACACTACTTACTTTGGAAAAATCATAACTCAAGAACGAAGCATCGTAGAAACAAAGTTTTTTATATGAAAATTTAAGAAAATTTTCTCAAAAATCCAAAAAAAATATGAACTGGAAAAAGTTTTCCACAAAATTTTCCACCCGTTGGGAAAATTCGTAAAGAAAAGCCGGAAAAACTATGCCCGAACTCGTGGAAAATTTTCAAAAAATATTTTCGAGAAGGTAATTTTATAAGCTTTAATCACTGAAATTTTTGGAATGCACCTTTTTTTTCGTTTCTGACTTATGGCCAATTTTGCGAAAAATGTCCAGATGTGCCATATAAGACTTATCTTTGAAAAATCATAACTCAAGAACGAAACATTGTAGAAACAAAGTTTTTATATGAAATTAAGCAAATTTTCTCAGAAATCCAAAAAAAGTATGAACTGGAAAAAGTTTTCCACAAAATTTTCCACCGTTGGGGAAATTCATAAAGAAAAGCTGGAAAATCTATGCCCGAACTCGCGGAAATTTTTTAATAAAATATTTTTAAGAAAGAAACTTTATAAACTTCAATTCTGGTAACTTTTAGGATGTACTTTTCTTAAGTTCCTGATCTATGGTCAATTTTGTAAAAAATGCAAAGATTTGCCATACATGCCTTTTCGTTTAAAAATCATGACTCAAGACTCATCATGACTTGTCGAACCGGATTCAAATTATTTCAAAAATATGAAATTTTTGAAATGGAATCAATTTCCCAGGACATTTTTCACTGTTATGAAAACAAATAATGAAAACCCGATTAGCTATTCCAGCTTTCAAACAAAGTATATTTGAAAAGAGCGATCAATAAGATCCAATCCTACAATATTTTTCAATACGCTCATTTTTCGTTCCTAAAACATGATCAAATATTGCTAGGATGAGCTGTTTGAACCATATATTACATATTTATAAGTTCATAAACAAAATTTCTTAAGAGAAACTACATAGAAACAAAGTTTTCTTCAATCAGAATGTAGGCATTTTTTCCTGTTAGGTAACTAAAAATTGACAGTTAAATAAATGGGTAGACAATATGACAAATAGGTATTTACCAATTCAAGTTCAAAGCGTTGAAATGGCTTTGAAATCAATAAGTTTACCAAAAAACTACAAAGAGCAGTGAGAAAGTGCAAGTGTTTGTCTATCAGCTGTATATTCCTCGTTATTGATTTTTTGTAAAGTGAAAAAAGTTTTCCCGAAGCTGTTGAAACGGTCAAAGTTCAATATTACGAACTACAATTCTTTATGCTGTAACCCCTTCGGACTGGACGGCCACAAATCAGCAAGGACAAATCTTCGATCGATCAGCCAAGGCCTCATCAGTAAACTTCATTCGAATGGAGTTCGGTGGATTACGGAAAAGATGAAAATTTGCGTGAAGTGCTCCATTACCGGTGACCAGAAGGCTCTCGTAACGGATCTTCCAGAAGCAATGGCGTTTGAGGAACAAGTTTCACCAACTATCTTCGTTGGCGTCGCCAAAGGAAACTCCTTCCTCGGGTGAATCAGTTTGGTTCTATAAATAATGTACAAAAAATACAAGAGCTTGCTAAATTTCTTGGAAATTTCTTTTCAAGTAAAATCTTCACGTTTGGATGCTTCTAGTAGTAACTATCGCAATTCTTCTATGGACGAAATGTTCAATCAAATTTTGAGTAAAATAAAGACTTGGTTTTCCGCCTAATATTAGTCGATGTTACAGAGGATTTTAATTCCGTTTTATTAAATTTGAACTCAGCTGTTACAAAAGCCGAACCTGACAAACCAAATTGAACTTCTAAAATTACTTCCTAGGAATTGGTCATATGCCAAAGTTAAAGCTCATTTTGACGTGTCTCAACACGTTATAACTGAATCAAAAAAAATACAATTTAGGGATTCAACCACTTTCAAAAGTAGGACGACCCTCGCATGGATCAGATGTCCAAGACATAGTTTCAAATTTTTACCTAAGGGATGATATCAGTCGGCCATTTCCTGGCTTGAAAGATACCATATCTATTAAGTTACCCAATGGAGTGCGCCAAAATGTTCAAAAACGCCTTTTGCTTGACCCTTTGGATAGTTTATATAAACAATATTTGGAAACCTGTAAGAGTGAACAGGAATCTGTCTCATTCACATCGTTCTGGAAACTTAAACCAAAACAATGTGTTTATACAAAGGATTCATCGGCCATGAATGTTTGTGTTTGCATGATACATGAGAATATGAAATTCATGGTTGATGCATTGAAAAAAACTAATTGCTTTGAAGTTCATAATACAGAAAAAAAAACTTAACACCTTTTTGACTAGTCAAATGATATGTCCAAATAGTACAGGTGATTGTTACTTGAGGTCCTGTGAGGATTGTAAATTAAAGAAATTAGATTTTGTTGCCAATCGCTTAGATGAAAACAACGTTGAAGAAGTTAAGTATTGTTTTTGGATTATTTCTCCTCGTTGTGAAATTATCAACAAAGAGGAAAATGTAAATGATTTTATAGAAAACTTGAAAAATCTCACAGAGAAGTTTCTTGTGTGTGTGTGTGTGTGTGTGTGTGTGTGTATACAATCCACCTCCCACTGACCGGCAGTGCTTTTATGGAAGAAAATTGTATGCATGTATTTATTGATACCCTTCGATATCTTTATATCTGCAGACAATTTTAGCCCGGGAGATGAAAGGTGATAGCTCTACTGAAATTCCAACGACCCATTTCAAGAATGGCAGTAAATACACACACATTCTGAGGTCATTTTCATTTACAGTAAGCCCCGCATAAAAACACCCAGATATCAAATGGATATATGAAATGTTTTTACACTTCCCGAATCGAAAATTAAATTTTCGATCCTGGCACGTATTTAGTTGCAAGTGGTAATTGGTAAGTAAATAATAATAAAGAACGATTTTACCTGGATGTAAGGCTGTTTTTTTCCGTCGCCACACCGAGCTCACCGCAAAATACTATACACTTTTTCACTGCACTACGCGCATAACATGATCGCTTCACCCGCTCCCGCAGGAGCAAGCGTCACGGTCAAAGGATCACACACTACTAAATTAGATCGCGGATCACGCCACTTTTCTCCCCCACCACTGCACTGCGCGCGCGTAACAAGTTTTATCCTGTCTGACCGCTTCACCCGCCCCCGCAGGAGCAAGCGTCACGGTCAAAGGATCACACACTACTCTCTCACAGAGAAGTTTCTTGTGCATCAATTCAAAGTAGATAAACAAGATAAATTTATAAGAGCTTAAAAGGAATCACTAGTTGAAAACAAAGAAATAATGTGCCAGATGGATTTCGCGAAAATT
>NW_018735370.1:0-37621 GCF_002204515.2 Aedes aegypti
TGCTGTTTTCAGCAAAGTTGCTCAGGAAGATAAGAACTTCCACATGAAATACAATTTAGTTCAGAACCCGACCGCTGCGTGGCGCTAGCGTCGATATAAACTTCCGGTAGGAGCTAATTATGCGATAACTCGAGATTGCGAGCACATAGAAGGATGCAGTCTTGAGCAAAGTTGCTCATGAGGATAAGCACTTCCACATGAGATACAATTTAGTTTAGAACTCGACCACCGCGTGGCGCTAGCGTCGATATGGACTTCCGGTAGAGGCTGATTATGCGATAACTCGAGATTACAAGCACATAGAAGGATGCTGTCTTCGGCAAAGTTGCTCAGGAGGATAAGGACTTCCACATGATATACAATTTAGTTCAGAACTCGACCGCTGCGTGGCGCTAGCGTCGATATGAACTTCCGGTAGGAGCTAATTATGCGATAACTCGAGATTGCGAGCACATAGAAGGATGCAGTCTTCAGCAAAGTTGCTCAGGAGGATAAGGACTTCCTTATGAGATACAATTTAGTTCAGAACTCGACCTCTGCGTGGCGCTAGCGTCGATATGAACATCCAGTAGGAGCCAATTATGCGATAACTTGAGATTGCGAGCACATAGAAGAATGCAGTCTTCGGCAAAGTTGCTCTGGAGGATAAGCACTTCCACATGAGATACAATTTAGTTCAGAACTCGACCACCGCGTGGCACACAGATATTGTCCGTGCATTAGAATTATAGTCCCTACTTCTTCAAACTAGAGAATCAAATGAAACAAATTGTTCAATTCGACTCCATATTTTTCTTGTCTCGATCATTGTCAGATCATTCTCGGCAACTGGGAAACCGAGACTTGTCACTTTCAACAAGGTTTAAAATTTAATAAGGACTAATAAGTGTTCCTTTCATTACTCGAACATCCGGTTCTCTTCGTTTGAAGCAGTCAGGACTAGGGTTCACTGGTATATCTTTTCTCCATAACGCACCACGAAAATGTGACGTACCCGCGTTATGGGTCATTTAGAAGGATGCTGTCTTCCACAAAGTTGCTCAGGAGGATAAGGACTTTCACATTGGTTACAATTTAGTTAATAACTTGACTACCGCGTAGCGCTGGCGTCAGTATGAACTTCCAGTAAGGGCTAGTTATGCGATTACTGGAGATTGTGTGCATATAGAAGGATGCTGTCTTTGGCAAAGTTGCCCAAGAGGATATTTTTTTGTCTCTTATAATGAGATTTTTAACCCATAGCAAGTTTATCTTGAGACCAACGGCTTTGAGATCAAAAGTGACCATCAAAGGGTATGTGATTTGATCCCAGGTCTTCAGCGTGAGAGGTTTGTGAACCAACCACAATATTAGGGTCCGTCTCACAAAAGAATAAGGTATTCCACTTGGGCTACAGTTCAGTTTAGAATTCGACCACCCGGTGGATTTGACGTCGATTTGTATTTCCAATAGAGGTTAATTATTAGAGGGCGGTGAAATTATCTATTTTTAAAACTCGGTCTTTTTTTACAAAAAAATGTTTAGGTTTCGAGTCAGATTCGGATTTGAACAGTGGATTTTTTTTCAGGTTCGGATCAGGTCTGAGTACGGGTCGAGTCCGGGTTTAAAAAAATTAAGTAAGTCGGGTACGGGTCGTGTTTGGGCTCACGACCCGTACCCGACTTACTTAATTTTATTAAACCCGGACTCGACCCGTACTCAGACCTGATCCGAACCTGAAAAAAAAAATCCACTGTTCAAATCCGAATCTGACTCGAAACCTAAACATTTTTTGTAAGAAAAGACCGAGTTTTAAAAATAGATAAATTCATCGTTTCTGATACATAAGGAAGCTTTCCGATTGTTACTCTTATCATAACTCTTACTAAAGTCCACCTTAATCCGCATTTTTACAAGCCCGATTCCGACGTACTCGAAAAAAAAATTCTAGCCTTCAAATCCGACCCGAACCATTCGAGTTTGGGTTTGAAAACCCGAGACCCTACTTATAGAAGGATGCTGTCTGCGGTAAAATTGTTCGAGAGAATAAGGAATTAGTCATGATCATACGTTTAAATTTAACCAGCATTTGGTGCTGGCGTCTATATGTATTTCCAGAAGGAACTCTTTTTTGAAGGTTTTATCTTCGGCAAAGTTGTTCAGTTTTTTTTTTTGATTCTGCGTAGTAAATTCCTTGTGACGCTCGTCATTATATTGCTCTTATATGATATGAACTACACGATCCGACATGAAATATATGTTACGATATAAACTACAGTTGACTCTCCATAATATATTCAAGGGACCATCGACTTATAGAATTATCAAATAATAGAATATACCGACACAAAATCGAAGGAACAAATTTCTGTATTTCCAATATTTTAATTATCATTTTTGCAAGAAAGCAATATTATTCTGTTGATATTTCTTTACAAACTATTATTTGAAAACATTTTTCGAAGTGCTCGAAAAATCACGTTATTTTTACTGACAATAGTTTTTATCATTTTCATGTAATTACAACTTGTAAGTATTTATTCACCTTCAAACAAAAATTAGATCACGTTTCCCCAAAACATAAAAAAAATAAAATAGATATCGAGTTATGGAGAGAAATTCACATCTCACGTAACATCAACTTGTGGAGATATCGAGTTACAGAAATATCGACTTATGGAGAGCACAATGTATGGAAATTTGAAGGAACTGGAAAATCCGTCTAGTTATAGAGTATACCGGGTTATAGAATATCGAGTTGTGGAGAGTCGATTGTATATAATATAAAATGAGCTCTATGATATGATATGAACTATATTGTAGTCACTTCTAAAATTCCAACAAGAGTTTAGATACAGATAACGTCATGAAGTTGCAAAAAAAAAAAAATTACTTCTAGTTTTCTTTAGAAGTTGTTGCAGTATATGTGCACTTTAGTTTTTAATTGGATCCGGAGGAATATTATGACTTTATACCAGTATTTCCTTCTGGATTTCCTCCAAAAAGTTATCTGGATCTCAAGTCGTAGTTCACATCGGAGGTATTCAAAGGATTAAGTCCAGTAACCTTAAATGATTTGTATGATGGATTCAACAGTTATTTACCGAGAGCTTATCCGATGGAATACAACCCATGCCCTTCTGTCCTCATCCTCTCGAAATATCTCCAGAGACTCCCTCAGATATTTCTCCAGGAAATCCTTCGAAGATTCCTCCAAGTATTTTATCAGAAAATAATCCAAGCTATTCTTTACCTTAAGCTCTACAATGATTTCCTCTGGGGTTCCCTAGGACTTTTGCCAGAGATTCTTTCAGGAAGAACTTTTGTTCGCCATGCATGGAATATCTTCCTCCAGGGAGTTGACATGGAATTTTTACAAGGATTCCATCAAGGAAAAATATGTATAAGGATTTCTTTAGAGATTTTGCAAAGGTTTCCAGCAAAGGTTTTTTATTTATTAGATTTTGCAAAGGTTTTTTATTGGGATTCCTAAAGGAATTTTTCCAAGGATTCCTCCAGGATTCGTTTCAGGAATACTTCGAAATTTCTCCAGGGATTTTTTAAGGTTATTTCTTCTGGTATTCCTCTATAAAATTTTCCACAGACTTTCCAAGATTCCTCCAGGAAAGTGTCTCAAGGATTCTTGCACAGATATCTTCAAGGCAATTCTCCAGGAATTCATCTTGGGAGTAACACTTAAAACAATTTCTTCAAAGATTACTAAAGATGTTTCTCTAGTGATATCTTCAGAATTTCTTCGAGATTCCCTCCACCGATATATACAAAGATATCCCCAAGCAAGTTCTCTCGAGATTGTTCAGAAATTATTCCGGGATTCTCCAGGGATGATTCTTCGAGAAAATTTCTACAAGGATTCCACAAGGAATTTCTGCAGGTGTTCTAAAACTCACGAAGTCCTCAAGGAAATTCCATGAAACGCCTCAAAAATTTCTTCAAGATAATCTTCCAGGATCCCTAAGAATTTCTCCAGGGATTCGTACTGGGTCTCCAATAATACTCATGGATTCCCCCAAGAGTTCTTCTTGAAATTTCTCTAGAGATTCTCCCATTAATTCCTGTTAGAACATTATCAGAACTTATGCTAAAATTTCTCCATGGTTTTCATTAAAAAAAATCTCTACATATCCTCTTATAAAATCTCCATAATTTTTTTTTGAAAATCTATTCATAGATTTCTTTAGATTTTCTCCTTAGATTTTTCGAGAATTTTTCCATTTAAATATTCCTATAAGGATTCTTCCAGGGATTTATCCAACAAAAATCTACAAAGGTTTCTCCAGCAAAAAATCTACAGGGGTTTTTCCCAGGGATTTCTCTAGCGATTCCACCAGCAAAATTTCTACATCGATTCTTCCTGGGATACCTCCAAGGATTCATCAGTGATTCCTCCAAAGATGTCTCCAAGAGTCCTTCATGAATGCCTACACTGCCAATAACTGCTTAACAGTCACATTCGACATTTTTGACAAATTGGAGTTAATACCATGGAGAGTCATCAAATGATAAATACTTCGATCAACTTACTGAAATCTGTGGGATTGTTCTATCCGAAAATTCGAATAAAAAATACCGAAGTTGTTTTTATCACATGGTAATTATAAACCGCATAAACAGTAACATTGAGATTATAAATGAGCCCTCGTAATGTAACAGCAATGAAATTTATACCAGAATTATTTTTCTGACTATTCACCTAGTATCGATATGAGTTGTAACAAAATATCAGCCTCAAATAAGCACTCTTGAGTTCTTGTAATTTTTTAGGAATTTTAGTTTCCTCCATACTGCCATGAAATGCACCACTTGGTATTCCATTTACTCAATGCCTACTTTTGTCGAATGTTACATAATATGCAGTTATGGGCAGTACATGTAGTCTATCCAAAGACTCCTCCAGAGATTTTCTATCAAATCTTTATAGGAATTCCTGCAGAGATTTCTCCAGTTTTTTCTTCAGGAATTTCTCCAAGGATCGCTTCAGAAAAATCTCTACATGGTTTGCTGTAGATATCGTTTCAGGAATGAACTGGTAGAGATTTGACTGTATATATAAATGAAATATGAGTTTCGTCTAAGCAGCCTTCATTATAAATAGAACGTTGAAAAAAATAAAGACTGGCGTAACTGAAAAGCATATATGATTTTTCGGGGATTTTTGTAAGGAATTCCTCCAGAGCTTTCCTCGAGAATCTCTTCTTGGGCTCTTGCAAGAATTTCTCCTGCGATCCCTATAGGAACTCATTAAATAATTTCTTGTAAAATCCCCAATTGAATGGTAGAATCTCTGGAATAATTCGTTATAGAATTCTTGGCGCGATCCCTGGAGGAAATCTAAGGAATAAATCCTAGAAGAATCTTGAGAAGACTACCAGCGGAATGTCTGGAGAATTCACTGTGGAAATATTTTAAGTAATCCTTAGAGAAACCTCTGACATTCTGCAAAAATCTCTGTAGAGATCTTCTTGGAGGAATCCTTAGGGAATCTCTTATTTTTATTAGAGGAATGTCAGGATAGATCGCTTGAAGAATCTTTGGAAGAATCGCTGGAGAAGTGCTTGAAGTAATCTATGCAATAATTCCTGGAAAAGTTCTCTGAGGATGGATTAATTCCCGGAGAAATCTATCAGGAGTGAATGCTTCAGAGTTTTTGCAATTCCATCACAGGTCTTTTTTATTGAATTCTTCTTCGATCTAATTTAAAAACTGTTTTCGGTATTTCTCAAGTTATTATTTTGGATTTGACGGAATAACAGTCTGATTTTTTTTTCTAAAGGATAATTTTGAATTTTCTCAAGAGGATTTTTTTAAAACACTTCAGAGTACTTTTTGATAATGCGTCCCAATGAAGCTATTTCTGGAATTCCTCCAGATGTTCTTTCTAGTATTAGTCCATAAGATATTTCCAACATTCGTTCGAGTTAATGTATGAATTCCTCCACGGTCATTTATTCAATTGTTCCAGAAATCTACTGAAGGTCTTATCGAAGTTTGTTATGGAATTGTTATTATGTTGTTATGGAATTCTACGAGAAATTTGAATTTTTGGGATTTTTTCATTGGTGTTTGCGAAATCGCTTAATTTTTTTTACAAATATTCTTTCATGATAATCTGACGAGGTTTTTCTGAGTTCTTCCTGGCAATAATGTTTTAATACAGAACCTTTATGCAAATTCTTGTACGCAAGATTTGTTGAAATTTCTGCAGATGCTGATTCTAAAGAAATGTCCAGAAGTTAACGGAGAAGAATGTTTTATGTTGTCGTTACTATCCTGTTAATTATTTTACTTACGCCAAACTAATTGATTCTGAATCAAATCAACTACTTCAGCACTAAATTTTACGTTAAATCAAATTCACACACTCAATATTTACATGAGTCAATGGGCCCTTCAATATCAACCCATGGAGGTTTCACTGTACTATAAACTTTTATTTATCTCAAAAATAATATTGATAATTATCACTATCCGAACACATTCACATCTTTATACTTCAAGTCATGCTCGCAAATCTACTTACTCTAACTTGCGAAGAATAGTGTAGGTGATAATCATAACTCCAGCAGAGGATTACGTTCAAATTAAAGTTTATGACGTGCACTTTTTTAAGTAGGGGTAAAAAATGTAGGAAGTTTCTTATGAAATGTGCTCAAGAGTTCCTTTCGGAATTTTATCTCTTATTTCTTCTAGGGATACGCCCCAGATTTTTTTTTTCAGGGACATCCTTATAAATTATCTCCTAGGAGAGACACCCCTAGTACTCCTCAAGGCGTAAGTTTTATTTATTTATTATCCAATGATTTTAAAAATTCTCCTTAAATTACTGTTTAGGTCATTTTGGAGTTTCTAACGAATTTCTTTCAGCAATTTGTTTATTTGTTTCATTTAAAATTAGCCACGTGGTGGTCGAGTTCTAAACCAAATTGTTTCTTTTGTGGAAGTCCTCATCCTTCTGAGCAACTTTGCCGACGACAGCATCCTCTGTGTGCTCGTAATCTCATGTTATCGCATAATTAGCCCTACCGAAAGTCCATATCGACGCTAGCGCCACGCGGTGGTCGAGTTCTGAACTAAATTGTATCTTACGTGGAAGTCCTTATCCTCCTGAGCAACTTTGCCGAAGACAGCATCTTCTATGTGTTCGCATTCTTGTATTATCGCACAATTAGCCCTACCGGAAGTTCATATCGACGCTAGCGCCACGCAGCGGTCGAGTTCTGAACTAAATTGTATTTCATGTGGAAGTTCTATCCTCCTGAGCAACTTTGCTGATGACAGCATCCTTCTATGTGTTCGCAATCTCGAGTTATCGCATAATTAGCCCCTACCGGAAGTTCGTATCGACGCTAGCGCCACGCGGTGGTCGAGTTCTGAACTAAATTGTATCTTATGTGAAAGTCCTTATGCTCCTGAGCAACTTTGCCGAAGACTGCATCTTTCTATTGTTCGCATTCTTGTATTATCGCATAATTAGCCTCTGCCGGAAGTTCATATCGACGCTAGCGCCACGCAGCGGTCGAGTTCTGAACTAAATTGTATCTCATGTGGAAGTCCTTATCCTCCTGAGCAACTTTGCCGAAAACAGCATCCTTCTATGTGCTCGCAATCTCGAGTTATCGCATAATTAGCTCCTACCGGAAGTTTATATAGAAGCTAGCGCCACGCAGCGGTCGACTTCTGAACTAAATTGTATTTCATGTAGAAGTTCTTATCCTCCTGAACAAGTTTGCTGAAGACAGCATCCTTCTATGTGTTCGCAATCTCGAGTTATCGCATAAATAGCCTCTACCAGAAGTTCGTATCGACGCTAGCGCCACGAGGTGGTCGAGTTCTGAACTAAATTGTATCTCATGTGGAAGTCCTTATCCTCCTGAGCAACTTTGCCGAAAACAGCATCCTTCTATGTGCTCGCAATCTCGAGTTATCGCATAATTAGCTCCTACCGGAAGTTTATATAGAAGCTAGCGCCACGCAGCGGTCGACTTCTGAACTAAATTGTATCTCATGAGGAAGTGCTTATCCTCCCTGAGCAACTTTGCCGAAGACAGCATCCTTCTATGTGTTCGCAATCTCGAGTTATCGCATAATTAGCTCCTACCGGAAGTTTATATAGAAGCTAGCGCCACGCAGCGGTCGACTTCTGAAATAAATTGTATTTCATGTAGAAGTTCTTATCCTCCTGAACAAGTTTGCTGAAGACAGCATCCTTCTATGTGTTCGCAATCTCGAGTTATCGCATAATTAGCCTCTACCGGAAGTTCGAATCGACACTAGCGCCACGCGGTGGTCGAGTTCTGAACTAAATTGTATCTCATGAGGAAGTGCTTATCCTCCTGAGCAACTTTGCCGAAGACAGCATCCTTCTATGTGTTCGCAATCTCGAGTTATCGCATAATTAGCTCCTACCGGAAGTTTATATAGAAGCTAGCGCCACGCAGCGGTCGACTTCTGAACTAAATTGTATCTGATGAGGAAGTGCTTATCCTCCTGAGCAACTTTGCCGAAGACAGCATCCTTCTATGTGTTCGCAATCTCGAGTTATCGCATAATTAGCTCCTACCGGAAGTTTATATAGAAGCTAGCGCCACGCAGCGGTCGACTTCTGAACTAAATTGTATCTCATGAGGAAGTGCTTATCCTCCTGAGCAACTTTGCCGAAGACAGCATCCTTCTATGTGTTCGCAATCTCGAGTTATCGCATAATTAGCTCCTACCGGAAGTTTATATAGAAGCTAGCGCCACGCAGCGGTCGACTTCTGAACTAAATTGTATTTCATGTAGAAGTTCTTATCCTCCTGAACAAGTTTGCTGAAGACAGCATCCTTCTATGTGTTCGCAATCTCGAGTTATCGCATAATTAGCCTCTACCGGAAGTTCGTATCGACACTAGCGCCACGCGGTGGTCAAGTTCTGAACTAAATTGTATCTCATGAGGAAGTGCTTATCCTCCTGAGCAACTTTGCCGAAGACAGCATCCTTCTATGTGTTCGCAATCTCGAGTTATCGCATAATTAGCTCCTACCGGAAGTTTATATAGAAGCTAGCGCCACGCAGCGGTCGACTTCTGAACTAATTGTATCTCATGAGGAAGTGCTTATCCTCCTGAGCAACTTTGCCGAAGACAGCATCCTTCTATGTGTTCGCAATCTCGAGTTATCGCATAATTAGCCCCTACCGGAAGTTCGTATCGATGCTAGCGCCACGCGGTGGTCGAGTTCTGAACTAAATTGTATCTCATGTGGAAGTGCTTATCCTTCTGAGCAACTTTGCCGATAACAGCATCCATCTATGTGCTCGCAATCTCGAGTTATCGCATAATTAGCCCATACCGGAAGTTCATATCGACGCTAGCGCCACGCGGTGGTCAAGTTCTGAACTAAATTGTATCCCATGTGAAAGTTCTTGGTCCCCGAAGCAAGTTTGCTGAAGACAGTACATTCCTATATGGCCTGCATCTTATACAATTTGGTGATGACTGCAGATTTCTGGACTGAGTGTACTGAAATTCCACGTGGCCAACATGGTCCCCTTCGTAGCCGATTCCCGGTGGCCACTGGATCCGGAACCGGTATTCCAGGTAGTGATCAGAATCTTGAGGAGTATATTCTTTCGAATGCGGCATAAAATTTCATTATTCGGTTGATATTTCGCTGATTTATAGGGGTATACATTTCTGGGTCATAATGACGCCAGTATCTTATTAAGTTGTTTTTTTGTGGCGCCCATCTTAGAATCACCTTAAGAAAAAAATTTTTTGGTCTGCGCTTCGTTTCCACAAAATATTAAAAGTCAGGGAATTTCAGAAAGATCCGTTTGATAACAACAGAGATATTGCAAGTTGAAATTCGATTTTGGGTCATTATGAACCCCAGTATCTAACTAAGGTTAAATGTGCCGGTACATAAAATTACAATGGATTTGGATATAGAAAAAAAGAAAATAGGGCACTTATATTTGAGTGCATTGGCACGTAGAATCTAATGTTGCGCCGAAAATCCGGTCCTATGTGCAAACAGCAGTAAAATTTATGTGCGAAGCTTGATTGGCAAAAATATATGGGTGCCGCACATAAAATATAATGGAGATTTAATCTCAGTGTAGAGAGGTTGTATTGATGTTCTCCGATCGAGCTGAAATTTACAGGAATTATTTTCCTATATAAAAGAAGATATTTCGCAAAATTTCAGATTTTTATATTAGGGGAAGTGGTACAAAATAACCACTTATTTTTTATTAAATGCAAAATCCAATTAAACTGCAATATCTATAGTAAAAATGCTCGGGATTTGTATGAAATTTGGCATGTTAACATTACGTCATATGAATTTCAAAATAAATATGATATGTGGATTAAAAAAAATATTTAGAATCGAAAAAAAACTGTTTTTTTTATAAATTCAGTTTTTTTTTAAATTGACTTATTTTTTGTTAACCGAAATAGGTCAAAAAACTAAATATGAAGTTTTGTAGGACAACTCAAGAGCAGTCCTGGGAATTGGTAATAGTAGTAGGCTTATATTCGAGAAACTCGCTTGAGTTTTCCCCAGTACAGTAGTTCAAAAATGTGAATCTTATCAAGTAGCCTACGTTGGGTGCAACGACTTTTCTAAATATTTGTGCCATTGAAGGCTCTAAATGCGGGAAATGCTGCGGGAAATAGAACATTTTCAACAGTAATTTGGGTTGCCCTTAGCAACGGGTATTTGCTATTTTCAAGGCTTTTTACCCTACAGCAGCGATGCCGGTGTGAGTTTCATATGCTTCGCTGACCTTGATTTGATTTGCTTGCTACTGTAGAGTGAATTTCAAGATTTTTCCCAACATGCTCTTAGAGCTTTCATTCGCGGTGTACCGTGGTGAATCGAAGTTCAAACGGTACTAATAATCCGGACACTCTGATAATATTTACCAATAAGATGCTTAATTCAGGTTAATATGTTTATTTTAATTCTTTCCTTGTTATAAACATGATTGATACACGCATTTTTAATTCAGTTACCATTAACAATTAATTTATTTATGATTTGCTACATTTTTCGTTGTAGTGTTTGAACTTAATCAGGTAACCAAGTTACAATAAGCACAATTTAAAGTTTGTCAACTATCTCATAATAATCTACAGTTTTTCAAGAATGTATTTAATAACTTTTCAAAAAGAAACCCATTAAGCAGAACTATACTTTTCTTAAGGAAAAGTGGGCTTCGTGGCCTTGCGGTTAGCGTCGTCAGTCGTCTGGGGGTATTGTGCCACGAAGTGTGGGTTCGATTCCCCGCTCCAGTCGGTGAAAACTTTTCGTCGAAACGAAAATTCATCACTGGGCTGCTGGGTGTTTCGTGCTGTCCGTTGCCTAATGTTAGTGATTGTTCAGTCTGTGCAGCCTAAATGTGCCTGAAGACGGTGTAAACTTGTCTTTTTTTTTAAGTGAGTCAAAATGACCCCCACTATTTTTTGTGTTGGAAAAATACACAAAATCACAAAACACTACTGTAACGTATAAACGAATTTTACTCAAAAATATGTTTTTTTTTTGTAGAAAATGCACAATTTTGTAAAAAAAATGCAATTATCAAGAAAAAAAATGCAATTTTAACAATTTTCCTCTCTCTGTTCACTCTTTCGTGAAATTTTTCAAACATCAAGGCCATTAAAAGTCAAATTCCATTCAGATAAAAACAGTACAGTGTCTCATAGCAGCCATATGTGCAGTCAGTCTAAACTTAGCTAAACTCAATTATTACAAAATGATCTCTAACTGACATATCATCGTATAAGGTACACACATATGTGGCCCTCTCAATCGATCCCATCAAAACATTACCCAAAAAAAATATGCGATAGTTAATTCTCAACATGTCAATGAAAACCTTGGTGCAAAGCCTAATTGTATCCAACATCATTACTTTCGCAAGGAAGTGTCATTTTCTTTCAGATATGGCAAGTGGCAACACGATAGTGATAAAACCGGTATTACAACTACAGACAAGGGCCTCCATACGCTGCTATATACCATCCGGATTATGATTCCCCATGGTACACCTCAAATAAAGCCCTTGAGTTGCCCTACAAAACTTCATATTTAGTTTTTGATCTAGTTCGGTTGACAAAAAATAAGTCGATTTGAAAAAAAAAATATTACAAAAAATAGATATTTTTTCGATTTGAATCATTTTTTTATCCAAATACCATTTTTATTTTAAAGTTCATTTTACGTAAAGTAAACATGCCAAATTTCATACAAATCCGTGCATTTTTACTATAGATATGGCAGTTTAATTGATTTGCATTTAAAAAAAAAAGTGGTTATTTTGTACCACTTCCCCCTAATATAAAAATCTGAAATTTTGCGAAATATTTATTTATTTATTTATTTACAGTCTTCGATATTTTAACATCGCACAGACTAAAACTTAATTACTTATTCTAGATTTGAACGCAGATTTACACAAATTAAAATCATACATGTGATACACATCATTAAAAACTTGGCAGCAAACATCGAGTGGGTTGTGTTGTCCATACTGTGTGCGATGTGCCGATCGTCGAAAGAAGTCAGTACGCCGTATCGTTCTACCTGGAGCATTGAAACGAAGCTTTTCCAAAATATCCGGACAGTCAACGTTGTTCTCCAGTAGGTCGAACACGAAAAGCCTCTGAAGATATGTTCTCCTAGTTGCCAACGTCGGAAGACTGATGAGTGCGCATCGGTTTTCATAAGCAGGGAGTCGAAATCTATTACGCCATGGTAGTCTACGAAGTGCAAACCTGACAAAGCATTTCCTGAACACGTTCGATGCGGTCAATCTGCACAGCGTGATACGGGCTCCAGACCACAACGCCGTATTCCAAAAGGCTGCGAACCAACGAGATGTATAATGTTTTCAGGCAGTAAATATCATTGAAATCCCGAGTGTTCCTGATGATTACACGAGTACTGCGTAGGCCTTAGCTATCACCGACGATATGTGCTCGTTGAAACGCAGTTTGTTGTCCAGGGTGATACCTAGATCTTTAATGGTTGAGACTCTTTTCAACGTAACAGCTTTGCATCGAATACTCAAAAAGAATTGGAGCGCGGATTCGTGAAAAGGTAATGATGTTGCCATTTTTTGTATGTTAACCTCCATTCCGTTTCTCTCGCACCAGATCAGAACTTTGTCAACATCTGCCTGTAGTGCACAGCAAATCCACTGGAGAGGACACCACACGAAAAATTTTCATGTCGTCAGCGTACATGCTTTTCAGGGATTCTAATTCGCTGCAAAGATCATTCACGAAGAAGTTACGAAGAGAAGAGGACCGAGATGGCTTCCCTGAGGAACACCCGACGAAATGCAAAAACGGATCCCGATTTAACTGTTCCAAAGCTTTACGGAAGCAGAGCGTTTACTGAGATACGAAGAAAACCATTTGGTCAGCCAATCAGGAAATCCAATCCGCTTAAGTTTTTCGATCGCAAGTTGGTGTGGGACACGGTCGAAAGCCTTCGAGAAGTCGATGTATACTGCGTCGATTTGCTGTCGTTTATCTATTAGATCGACCAGTAAAGACACATAACTCATGAGTTTGTTGTAGTTGAGCGCTTTTTCATAAATCCGTGCTGATCGACTGCAATGATGTTACGCACCGCCGGGTAAAAGAAAATCTAATACCATACTCTCAAAACTTTCGGCAGACAGTTCAGGATAGAAATTGCTCTGTAGTTCGTAACATCATGAACATTTCCAGTTTTGTGAAATGGCGTGACTTACACTCTTCTAAAATTTCCTGTAAATTTAGGTCTTCAAAGATGCACATAAAAGAAGCGAATCTTTTGACATAAATTTACGTCCATCCTAAAATTACATGATACCAACATTCCAAAAAAAAAACACACGGCATGACCTGAAACCTACGGAAGACTTAATTTTACGTTGTGACGTAAAAAATAAATCGTCATAGATTTCACACCATGCCGTGTGCTTTGTATGTCTCAAGCCAAACAGAACAGAAAAAAAAACTTACCGTCTAGCGACTGTTGCAAGGATTTTGTTCTCCCAGATTGTGTTAATATATCGCGCTTTATATTCACTATCCAATAGTTAATGTCTCTTCGACAATCGCACTGCTCACTTTGCCATATCATACAAAACATTTTTCATTTTACACAAAGCTGGAAACATGTATTGTAGAGAATAATCAATCGTTGTGAACTCCAACTGCTCCAAGGACATTCTTATGAATGTAACAAATTAGTGGGAACAACAACACTTAAATTATTAGTTTCTTATTTGTCTCGAGACATTCACTACGGAACACTTCCAATAATTCACTCTCAAACCTTTAAGCAGTGCGGCAGCTGATACGAAAGCCAAAAAAACTGCAGCTTCTGCTTCCATTCGCGATCTTCCGGTCAACTTGCTTACCACCCGACGATTATTGAATTATCACGCAACGCTCTACTCAATCCGATTGTAAAAGAACTGTTCTTAAATTTGATATTTTTTTTTCAATAACTACGGCAAGAATCACGCGCGACGTTTTGTCTCGGCCATGTTTGAATGAAGACTTGACGGTGTGCATAGCATCCTCAGAAAAGTTTATTATCATGTAACTTTACGTTTCAATAAACATAGGAACCAAGTTGTTCATTTAATTTTCATGACTTTAAATATCTAGATTCAAGTGGAAACTTTGGTTTTCAATGATGATGTAAAAGTAGGTTATTGACCATTGGAATTTTATAATACATCAAAGGAAACATGAATTTAAGTCGTATTTCAGTTTGAGTTGCAAAATATTCAAGTGCAAATAGGTTTACATCACTTGTAATTCTCATTATTTTTAAGAGTGTAGATCTCTTGAATGATGGTTCCCGTAGTGATGAAAATGTCACTATTTAGACCACACGTCCATATGGAATGCCGGACGAGGTATTGTTTAGGAAATTTAGAAGGTTTTGAGGCTTTAAATATTCCGACCACTCTCCCTTTTTCTGATGTGGTATAAAAACTCCTGCCCCGGAAGCTGCCTGATATCCACCTTCACATAAGTTTCGTGCGATAACGGTCGGATTTTATTGACGCGCGAGCAAAATTTTGACACACTCCTCCTCTTACTCGGACGTTAATTTGAAAAATTAAGGAGCAAAATATGAAAACTCATCAATTGTATACACACTCAACTTTCAGATGCATTTTTTTTGTTTATTGTAATGCATTTTCCACAGAAACACATAATTTTGAAATTGACCAATTTTTGCGTGTTCCAGTCTTTACATCTAGAGCTTTCCATATAGTTTCCAGATATGTTTACTCTTAGGCTAGCCAAAACCGGTGCTTCTACTCTACATAAAGATGCATTAAACTTGATGAGCAATCATTTTGAAAGATGCCTATTTTTTTTTCTAGTCCTTACTCAATAGTGCTTTTATGAGGACACGACAATTGATTTTCTCAAACTGGAATTACCAAGTCATTTCGTGTATAACATGCAAAGTCAATATGATAAATGCGCGTTAGAACAACAATCTGCTGTTGCTTAAATTATTCTCGCCATCCTGCAGCAATGTAATAATGGTCAACAATTACCATAAGGTGGTCTCGACAATGCTTTGCAATGTAATGTAAAGCGAACCCATTACGATTACCATAAATGGAAAACCACAAAGCTCTGTTGGACATACTTACATATGGCTTCCGTAAACCTGATCAGCATCCGTCGTACAGAGACTGAGGTCGTAACTCAAAATTTCCCCTTCCTGACGACAGCGTGGTGCATTAATTATGTGGTGAAATTTTCACAGTAAGCATTTCTACAGCAAATATGCTGCCACTCTAATGGCCTCCAAAGTTTTTTTTGTGTTCGCTGATTTCTTCTACAAAATTGTTTTTAAAACTAGGTTTGTAGATGGACATGCAAATTTGTCGCATACTTTCATGACCTAGAACTAATTATGGGACATTAATCTTCTCGTTGAACGAGACTGTTCTCACTTGAATGGCTCCAACAACATAAATTATCAAAAAAAAAAAGAACGGAGTTCAACTATGGATTTTGTGCCAAAAATTTCCAACATCGCGACTCACAACATCCGCTGTCAACCTCCAGACGACATATGTCTGATTTGGAATCGGTGCCTGATCGGATGGAAAACCGCACCCGAAAACAGTCTAAACTCTGAAGCATCCAAACATGCTCTCGCCATACCGAGTGCAGATCCATTTTTATGCACAATCTGCCAGAGTCTTTGAAGGAAATCCTTTCTCGGGTGGGACATATTTTCTGCGGAACTAAAAAGCATATTTCGATTCAATTTCGATGAAAGCTAGCTGCTTGCAGAATCTGTTGTTTGTTGGTTTGGCACTGACAGGGCATAAGCGGTTCTTAGGAAAATTATAAGGAGGGATTATAATTGCTCCCTATAATGATGCACTCTTGTTAATTTTGGGTTATTAAATTTAAGGATCTTTTCAGCGTTCTTCAGAAATTGATTGAAAATAAACGATATATTTTCACAGATGTTAGTATCCATGTTATATTAATGATCAAATTAATTATATTTGAGGGGCCAAAACGCAAAGGGGTTTAAGTGCCATTTTGGTCGGTTTTGAGTTAAACACATTGGAAAATTCTATTGTTTTCAAAGTTGCCTATAGTATTTTCGGTGTTTTTTTTTTTCTTCCAACTGTAAAATACAATAATTCGTAGGCTTGGTTATTGTATACGAACTCATATCACTTTACAGTTTTCATTTGATTCAACAATCGCACCAGTAGAGTGACACCTACTACAGAACATTGAAATTTTAATAATTTTAAGTGGCTCATCTCTCACTGTCCCACGTGGGTCGGTACGACATTTCACCATGAAACCACTACCCAGATTGTGAGACCAGCAAAAACTTTCCCTCCTCCGATACTGCAGCTGCCATATCGCTTTCAATTTTCGCACATATGATAAACTATAATTTTGATATATGAAATCTGGATGAACCGTCGCCATGGCATATCCTTTGGCAGTCTCCTAGCAGAGTCAGGGGGAGTGAGCAAACGTTTAGCAGAGGGGACAGATTCGATGTTTGCATAGAGAGAGAGAGAGCGACACATTTGTTGATGATGGAGTGGATGTCGGTTGCCATAAGGAAGTTGCTTCTGCTGGTAAAGGGAAGGAGCGGACTGCCGAAGGACAATTTCGATATGCAGCCAAGTAAATAGGAAACCATATTTTCAATCTACTTAATTGGCGGTTTGGCACCCGAATGGTACGCTGATGATCATGGGTGTTAATTGACAAGGCAGAGATTTTATTTTAACATAATCATGAAAAAATGTACTAAAATCCTTTCTGAGTTTATTGGGGATTGGGAATGAAGCTCGAAGGTAAGCTAGCCAGGAATCAGTGCTGTTAAATGTCAAAATTTTGGAAAAAATTGAAATGTGTATAGCGCTCTCCCATACGGAATACAGCATCTGCAAATATGACCAACCAATAGTTATTCAAGAATGGTCACTAGGAAAAACGGGGCCTATTTTGTAAATCGAGCAGATTTATGTGACTCGTCTGTACTCATTGTCGATCAAAGCAAGCATGCATATTTCAGATGTCACCCGTCGACTGCCATAGTAATCCAGTCACATAGAGTGACAACTGTCGAAAATCTCGAGTGACAGAGCTGAGTCGAGCGATTTTTTCGGTCGACAGTGACTCCAGTCGAGTCATTTTGATCGACTCAACTTATAAAATAGACCCCACATTTTCCGATGGCTTTTTCCACAGGGGAAGGATGATTTAAGCAATATTCAAATGTCCAAGTCACGTGATATTAATGACATTTAACAGCACTGATTTGAATTACTACCATTGGGTTGATTGCAATACATTTAGGGGCCTATTTTACAAATCGAGCAGATTCATGTGATTCGTCTGTATTCATTGTCGATCAAAGCAAGCATGCATATTTCAGATGTCACCCGTCGACTGCCATAGTAATCCAGTCACATAGAGTGACAACTGTCGAAAATCTCGAGTGACAGAGCTGAGTCGAGTGATTTTTTTCGGTCGACAGTGATTCCAGTCGAGTCATTTTGATCGACTCGACTTATAAAACAGACCCCTTAGACTACTTATAAGTGGTTTCCTCACCAGCGCTTAGGCCTTAATCTTAGGGCCTAGTGATCTGAAAAACCATGAACGTGGACAGAAGGAATTGCGGATTAGAGCGGAAAAGCCGAAAAGCATTGATCCCGATGAATGAATTTCACTGGAGTGAATCCTAAGAGCAATCAGATCACCCGCTATGAAAAAAACGAGGGGTACACTTAGCTATGATGGTAAATCCACCAAAATGGCTTTGGTGAGTGAATTTGACGGATAGCGCCGACAATTTTTGTCGCATAGGATTCATCGAATGTAGCGCGGTCAGTTCATTTCCCGAGCGCGTGCACAGAAAGAAATAATAATTGTGATTGAAAACAAATCTGTAGAGGAAAATCAACTGATGATAATTGTCGTTCTACTATTATCAAACGTTGCGTGAAAAAATATTGCAAGCAAAATTTTTAATAAAAAATAAAATGCTTTTAGAAGTGCACCGCAATGGTAAATTGGTCTGATGTATTCTGCGCAGTTCATACTTATTTTCCACACGCTCTCCTATACCGTGATGCTACCATATTTCGCGCACGCTCCTATTTTCGCTAACTATCATTTTATCCATATTAGTTAATACCTATTGGATTGTATAATTGCAAGTTCTATAACCATGACTGTACTAAAATTATTTAAAATACTAGCCAACAAAAAATGTCTTTTGCAAAACATGTTTAAAATGACAGTGAGCGAAGTTAGGAGCGCGCGAGAAATATGGGAACTTTACGGTAATTGTTTTAAACCACTTCGATACCGCCCCAAACTGGATGGCGTACAAATCACTCAGCTCAACGCAATTTATAATTATGTATTGAGTTGTATGTATTAGTATATATTAGTTGTGGTGCTAGAGGACTTCTTGAAAATCCACTGAGATTCTTTCAGAAGCCCTTCTGAAATTATTATATGTAGTTTATTTCTTTGATCGCTCTGTGATTCTTCCAATAACATCCTTAGGACTTCCTATTGGATTATTCTGGAAACCAATTCCGGAAGCATCTTATGGAAATCCTTTCAGGATTCTTCTGTAAAATTTCCCTGGAATTCTGGCGAAAATGATTTAATGATTGCTTTCCAATGGAATGGAATCTGTTTTCAAAAATCTGGGTTTCATCTGGGTTCGGGGATTCTCACAAAATTTCTCGGGATTTCTTCTGGATATCCAACAGAAATTATTATTTAAGTTCTGTTATTTTCCTCGTTATCCTTCAGTATTTCTTCCGTGAAACTCTTTGAAACTTCTTCGAACATCCCTCTGAGATTCTTTCAGAAAAATGTCTTAGATTATACCTATTATTCTGGAATACTCTCGGAAAGACGCCTGAGACTATAATAAAAAAAACTATTACTTCACTTGACTTTCTTCCGTGCAAACTCTTGGGATTCTTTCGGAAATTTCTCTGGGATTCTATTGTAAATCCCAATGGAATTCTCCCAGAAATCCTTGTGAAATACTTCCGAAAATACTGTTAGGATGCCGGATTTTTTAAAATCGGGTTTTTTTAATCTTTATTTATTTATTTTATGATTTATTGTTTCTGCCTGAGATAATTTTGTATAACCAGATTTTTCGCGAAAATTCTCTCATGATTCTTTAAAAAAAATTTCTAAGATTCTTTGAGACGGCCATTCTTCTGGAAATTCATAAGGAAGTGTTTTTGATTTTTTTTCGTGATTTATCAGTGATTTTTCTTGGAAATTTTCTTAAATCCTTGGTGGCATCTTCGGAAAATCCCTCTTGAGTTCAAATGGAAATCCTTCAAGAAAACTACCGGGCAGCCACTGGACTTTAAAAAATACCTATGAGATTCTTTGATTACTGATTTTTTTTTCTGAGCATCTTTCGAAAGTTACTCCCTGATAATATTTTCTCTGTGGTTCTTTTGCAAATCGACCTGGGATTCTTGCGGAAATCCTTCTTTAATTCCAAAGCAATTTCCATAAGAATTTCTCGAAGGATATTTTTAAGAATCATTTCAAAATTCATTTAATCATTTAAGAATGCAATTTAGGGAAAAAACCAGAACGATTTACGGTTGAATCTTACGAAAACTTCCGGTAGAATTCTTGAATGCTTATCATTGCAGCAGAATCCAGTCGTATTTCCGGATGAATCTCGGTAGGTTTTACGGAAGTATCCCAGCAGAATTTCTTAAAAAATTCCAGCAAAATTTTTGGAAGAATCTTTGAAAGATGTTTTGAAGCCCTCCAGCAGGATAACAGAAATAAATCTGGGGGTATTTCAGAAGAATTTCGAAAGAATCCTAGGGTGATACTTGAAGAATAATAGAGTTTTCTTGAAAAAATCAGGATGCTCTTAGATCCTAGAGTTGATTCGGCAAGAATTTCTGCAGGAATCCTCAACAAAATCAAGTAGGAGGGATTTGAAGGATCCTCAGAAAGATTTTCGAAAGAATCCCAGAAGGTTTTCCGAAAGAATGCTAGAAAGATAACCGGAAGAATTCCCACAAGATTTTTGGAAAAATTTCAAGGATATTGACATAAAAATCTGAGTGGCATTTCTAGAATAATTTCAGAAAGATTTTCGGAAGCATCCTCGAAAGTATTCTAAAAAGATTTCCGAAAGCATCTCAGGTGATTTCCGGTATTCTCATAAGAAACCCAGAAGAATTTCCGGAAAAAAATCCAGAGTTATTTTCGGAGGAATTCCCCAAGAATTTTAAGTAGTGTTGTAGTATGTTTTTTTTGGCAAAATCCTCTCAAAAATATCCAGAAGAATTGCATCAGGATTTTTGATAAAATCTTCTACAGTATTTCCGAAAGAATCTTCAAGAATTTCGAAGAATAAAATTTCCAGGATTTCAAAAATAATCTTTAATGAGAAAAACGCAAAATCACATACAGATTTCTGCAAAAATTGCAATAAGATGTCCAGAAGAATCACAAAAGGATATGCGAAAAAATCTCAGAAATAGTACCGGAATGCTAACGATTTTTGTGGATAAATACAAAAGTGATATCTGGAAGGATTCTGTGATTTCCAGAAGAACTTAGAGTAAAATCAAAAATAATCTCAAGATTTCCAGAACAATCCCAGAGAGGTTTTGAAGGATTCATAAGTGATTTAAGGAAGAATCCTAGGAGGAAAACTGCCAGATTCAAATTTATTTCTTGAGTACACACTTAATCTACGTTTCTTTGTTCGGTAATTTATTTTACGGTTCTCGGCTGTAAAGTGTAAAAAAATACCGACTTTCCAGCTTCTTTCGCTAAAATTTACTGTTGTCCAGTAAAACTTTTCATCTTTTACTGAATACGGTTATTGTTATTGCTGGATGCATCGTAATAGTTTGAAAATACCGAAACGCATAAGTAACATGAAATAATTCAGTAAAAATAAATACTGAACTATCGGTATGTGATATGTTTTTACTGATCAGTCGTGAAAACGAAATGAAAACATTTTAGATTGCACGCTCTGAAATGTCAGAAACATTTTACTCAAGTTAATACAACATTCAACGGATTGTTGGTATCACCACCGGAACGTAAATCATTTTGAATTATATAGGGTAACGGTCGTATTTTGGACCCCCTAAGGAAGTGATTTTAGTTTTGTGTCCCAATTAATTAATTGCACAGCGTAACCAAGTCAAAAGAACATGTCAAAATGTAGAGATAAACTTCCTCTACGAGATGAAAATACCCAAACGGTCATGTAGGATCCAAAAAAACGTCAAAAATAATTGAATTGTGAAGCACTGTTTTTTATTATTGTGGACACACCAATACATTTTGGACCCTCAAGGTATATATTTTGGACCCCCGGGCATTTTTTATCGTTTGGCGACAAAGTCCATGACACTGGATGTATGATATGCTTGCCCATAGTCTAATCAATCGATCGACAGTGGAAAACCGAAGAAATTCTACGCTTTTTGTCCAGAAATTTGAAAAAAGTTTTTGTTTACATATGAAAAATTTCTGACGGCTTCAATTTCTGTGTGTAACGTGTTGTAATGGTTGCATGAATGCACCGATTAAATTAAATTAATTTGAGATAAAATAAAACACATTTTCTTTGTACAAACGATTGATGCAAGTGCGGAATAGTCCTATCTTCCTTAATGGCATGCAAATTCAGTTGGTCTTTCCGATTTATACTGGGAAATTTGCAGGAAAATGGCCAAGGAGGTCCAAAATACATTGGTTACCCTATTTTGCGCTTGGCTAGTTGTTCATGGTAGGTATTTTTAGAGAAGAAAATATACCGAAGAGTTCGATTCCGACTTTAGGATGTTTGCAGAGCACCACAATTCTTCCACGAAGGATCAATGTTTCTTGCTTTCGATCACATCGATGCGGGTGAGCATTATCCGTGGTAAACAGTGGAATCGGAACTTTGCATGAAGTTTTTATGTGTTTTTCCTACAATTTTAATTTAAATCCAAGTATTCTGACTTCCTAAAACAATCGTGTGAGTAAATCCTGACAATATTCCGAGATTATCGATGATCCAACTCTGCTATTCTAGAATGCGAACCATCTCTTCGATTATTTTTTCTGTGTCCTACCATGACAAGCTGGCCAACGCATTTTAAGTTGCAATTTTTTTTTTAAAGAAACGGTTTCGACGGAAAGTGCTGGTTGATGCCAATGGAATGCTTCTTTCAATGGCTTCAATAGGAAACATGACATAATTTGGGAAATGCTGGGTTCGGTCATATATGCTGAGAAACTCAGTAAAATTTATATGAATCAGTTTTTTACCGAAAAAGCCAGCATTTTGTATGCAGCAAAAGTTACTGACTAAATCGGTATTTTTTGATAGTGCATGAATCTTTCGCTTTACGGAGTTTTCGGTAGCAATATTTTTTACTGAGTTACTGTTCAAAAACCCAGTAAAATTTTACCGACTTTGGTAATCAAATCTAAGTGTGTAGCATTAAGTATCAATGAAGACACAGCTCGTAACATCAATAAGAAATTTAATTTATAAATCTTTATCCAGGTGCATTTAGGAACATCAAAATTAAATAATCCAAAAATCCAAAAATTAAATAATGTTAAATATTATTATTAGGGGGGTCTGTAGCCTTGAGGTTACGCTTCCGCTTCATGAGCGGAAGGTCATGGGTTCGATTCCCAGCCCCTCCACAAAAAAAAACCCCGTCCAGCCACCAGAAGACGCCTCACGGAGCACATCCATCCTCCGTCAGTATCAGACGGTGACTGAGACAAACTGACCCTCTTCACAGGCAGCTAGCCTCACTAATAGCAGAGCTCTCTCCTACCTGCTCGGTGTGAGAGTAAAAGAGTAGGAGAGAGTGAAACTAAGATGTAAATATAGATAAGTTAAAAATAGATTTGTAACGATAAAGCAGCTACAGATCAACTGAGTCCGGCACAGTAGTGGCCACGAGCACGGAGTGCCTTTAAAAAAAAATATTATTATCATGAGTTTTCGATGATATAGATATGTTTGTTATATGATATTTAAATACTTGTAGTATGCTTTATGAATATTTACAAGTAATTATAATAAATAAGTATGTATGGAACAGTAACCATTATTTAATTTATCCCCATAATTGAACGACAATTTTAATTAGAATGTGCCTCCACCACATCATCCCTCTCAGAAGGATTTTGGTCCTCAATATTTTTTTTGCGGTGAATTGAAAATATCAAAAGTCTTGTAATCACATACTAGTTTAATTGCATGTGCTGTTATTCGACATTCAAAATAAAAATTGTTAAGGCCGAACATGTAGATCTTTCGACATGAACCAACAACGAGCATTGCAGTTATGAGATTTATTATGAAAATGTATTGGCTTTTTCGGTGAACACAATACCTATACTCAGAGTAAAGGGAGTAACGATAGTAATGAAATGACAAGATGGATAGAATCGCAAGCGAGTGACGAGAGAAATGAATAGAAGTTGAAAATTTGTTTTAACAGAGGGCCATATGTGTGAACAACACAATCGAAACGACAAATCGTTGCTTTATAAGGCATATAATTATTTTATTCTTGTGTTGGTAGCAAAGCTCAAATTTTTGAGCCAAATTTTCTCCAGTAGAGAAGCTAGGTAGAATACAGGACGCTTCGATGCTTACTGACTTGAAAAATGGCTTGCTCAATTTTCACCACCTAATTAAATTTTAATCTTGCCGCTCCCTTGCGACGCCTATCCACCTATTCATTTCCATCTTTTACAAAAATATTCTATAGACTCCCTTTACCTTTGAGTCGCAATGACCGCTTTAGCCATAAACAAGACTAATATAAAAACAATCACGGTCGTTACCTTCTCCTATCCATAAAATTATGCGAAATATCCTTATGCGAAACGTCCCTCCCCCACTCTAGAAATCTGTTATAAATTGTATATTGATATTGAGTGAATCATAGAGTAATTTGTATAGAATTTCCTAACAAATTAATGAGGTATTTCTGGAGTAGTTTTGATCCAAAAATGGAGAGTGCATAGATGATTGAGTTGATTTTTAGAGGTTATTTATAGAAAATTAGGGGAATTAACATTTTCAAAAATATGGGGTTATTTTCAGAATCTATAAGAATACCTGATGGAATTTTTGGAGAAATTTTTTGAGTTGTTCAAGAACAAATTGCAAAATCTTGTAGAAAATCTGTTGCAAAATTTCTTTAAACACCCGCAGAGTACTGTTTATAGAAAAAAATATCTCTGGAAAACACTTGGTTGAATCTCTGGTACATTTTTCGGAAGACATCTCAGCGAAAACAATAATTTAATACTGCAAAAAAGCTTCGAAGTACTGTGGGGAGCAACATCATATTGATTCTTAGAGAATTCTAAAGAAACATTCAACAAAAGTTTTATAAGAAAGCAAATGTAAATGGACCTGTGCAGAACTTCTCTGTGAAAATTCCAAGAACATTTTTACAATTTAATTGCCCTCTGAAACCCCTGTGGAATATTAGGAGGAACCCTTAGAGTAACACCTGGAAAAAACATTAAATGTTTGTTCTGTAGGAAGTTCTGAATATTTTTTGCAGTTTTGTTCAAGGACTTTGAACAGAGACTTACCTAAGAACATTAAAGGCAAATTTGAAAAAAACTGATGGTGAAATCTTTGAATGATTTATGCAAAGAATTCGTGCTTGGCGATCTTGAAGACAATTTTGGTGAGACTCTTACAATTTATTGGAGAAATCCTTGGTAATTCTTTAAACATCTTTAACAAACAAAACAGTTTAAAACTTCATGAAAAAAAGCTTGAAATAATAACTACCAATCCCTGGAAAAAAAATCCGTAGAGTATCACAGGAGAAAAAAAATATGAACAAATTTCCATGCGACAACAAGCATATGATTTTGAAAAATACCTGCAATGTTTGTGGTAGAGTCAAAAATGTTATTTCTCGTGAAGCATTTTTGATGGATTTTTTCATTGGATTAAACAGAAATGAATATTTTCATTAGTGAAAATTTAAATTTACAAATATCACTGATGTGCGGGCGACATGAGACAAAATCTTAAACAAATAAAATCAAAATAAATCTTTGCAAGCTACAAAATTTGTTGGAAATCGGAATATTGCGAACCCGCCATTAATTCCGTAAAACAAGATTTTGTTAGGCCCCTTCAGAGAAAATCCTAGCTACGCCAGTGAAGATTTAGCATGAACTTTATGAAATGAAAAGTCCTTAAAAAATTGATTGATTAAGCACTATAGTTATCCATTTAATGGTTGAACTCAAAGAAACATTTTCGCAATAATTATAGAGATATTATTTTTAATTACTGAAAATAATCAGTTTCTACCAGTAACATTACCATGATGATGGATTTATTCTGCTTGGCTG
Organism: Aedes aegypti; assembly: GCF_002204515.2. Lineage (NCBI taxonomy): Eukaryota > Metazoa > Arthropoda > Insecta > Diptera > Culicidae > Aedes > Aedes aegypti. Next base: position 25,946 of record NW_018735370.1, read on the forward strand.
GTCCAAAAATAGCGAACCAGAAAAAAAAAACACACAATGCAATCACGCGCGAACCAAAACGATAAGGAATGATGATTTATGGTCTATTTCGGCCATTCCCATTTTCCACATTTATTCCATCATTATTCACGTTCCTTGTCTTGACTTTTCGATATGCCGTCGAATAAAACACCCAACCATCAACGTATATTCTTTACACTAATTGTACAACATTTATTAAACATTTTTTGTTCCGTCATAATCATTGCTTGAAATGAGATTCTCCGAGCAGGGCTCTGATGGCCGGGCATGTTCTATTATAAATTATCGCCTACAGTACATTTAATATCACAAATGTTTGAAACTAAATTGTTAATTCATTAATTATGACTTTTCTGTCTATGCGAACGCTTTACATTCGATTCAGGGTTTGTGCCCCTGATTTCATTGCTCAATCAACAACCATAACTCTATTCAAATCATACTGATTATAGATTGCGTCTTTACGCCACATTTTTAAATGAGGGGCCGTTCTTAATTCCCAGGTTGGACACTTAGCGTGAACTTATTGATATTCGTTCTGATTTAACAATGCTCGAGAGAGAAGAAGACAGGAAAAACTAGCTGGGCCATATTGTCAAAACCAATTTTCAATCACTTTTGAGAGTAAGTGCGTTCCCTCCTTGTGTGCAGTAATATCCCGAGCAGCTGTGGATAACGAAAGGATGATCAACATAAATCATCGCAAAACCTAATGTTCCTTGAATTGACCAAAATTAAGAAAATTTGAGAAATTAAGAGTTTTTGAATGTTATTCAAATTTTTCAAATTTCGTAACATTTCGAAACGTCACATTGATTTATTCTCAATTAATACTCTGGCCTCGTAAGAATGCAAAGGGCTATCATCTGCACAGCTATAAACGTCCTCGACAATGAGGAGGGTTGACGCCCGAAGGATTCACACTTGTTTCGATTTTGCTGTGAAGCAGCCAGGAGAAATACGAACAGATGTTTGGTCTCCTGCATCACTCAGAGAGGAAATAGGATCACTTTGTACGGGCTTCGTTAAAGTGTGGGTCTGACTGGCTGGCAATATGTGCGGATTTTAATCACTTGTCGCGGGCGCGAGACTAATACCACCCTTACTCATACATATACATATGGTTTGTCTAGAAACGGATCAACATGATGAGCCTGATGCCTCTGGTTCAAGTGGATGGATTTATCGCCTGTCGTTGTCGGTGTAGGTTTGTTGCTCTGTGGTTGAGTCTTTTGTTTTGTCCTAATCGGGGATTGCTTTGAGGGGATTTGCCGGGATGATTATCCCAAATGTGACCCGATGCTTTGGTGTGTGAAGTCTTGCGATGATGATTCATTTAATTATAAATTTAGTTTAAATGGCTGAGTACTGTGATAGGATGATTTCTAGTTTTACACATTATACACCTCTTTTTCAGTGTAATTTTTCACTCCTTGTTATACTTAGCAGCTTATTTCGATTCTAATCAAAGCTATGGACTTAGCAAAACAAAAAAAACAGTTATTGTCTTGTAATAAAAAAAAATGCATCCAGCATAATGTTATTTTCGACACTAATACATAAAGCACATTATAATTTTTCAAAAATTCAAATTAAGTGAAAGTTTTCATTTGATAATACGGAGCAAATATTACTTCTGATTCAAACATCAAAGTTCAAATGTAAATGAAAATCAAATGTTCTGAACATAGTATCTAATTTCAAAAACAGACCAACTATAGTTACAAAAATGTCACTTATGTACATTTACGTACAAAGACTGACCTCAATTTGAAGTTTTTTACAATTATTTTTATTTTTTGTTTTTTTTATTTTTATTTTTTTGTATCATTTCGCATAAAAAAAACGTTTTACATAAGGACGTCTGGCATTACGGGACGTTTCGCCAGTTCCAATCAAGAAACAGGTGGCATTTTAAGAAGTAACATTGCCAAAAGTCCATTATTCAAAAACGTACTTATGTTAAATGTCCTTATGCGAAACGTTCTTATGCAAAATGTCCCACCCTCAAGCACGGCAGTCTATTAAATTTTCTATATGTTTCATAAAGTTTACTATACAAACAGTAAAATTATAGTTAATTAACTCATTACGAGTAGTAAAAATGGATGAAATATGAGTGAAATTATGAAAAAAAAAAAATTCACGTGCTCGGCTGGGATTGCGAACATAGGACTCTTGTAGGCTAGACGGAGTGCTTTAATATCTAAGCTACCGAGCCACTTGTGAACCTAATAACTAAGATGGTTACAAGTTTCGAATTCAAAATCCCCACATATCACGCAGACCCTTTTTCATAACGCCCATCCCAGGATTTGAATTCGAAACTTGTAACCATCTAAGTTATTGGGTCACCAAAAAGTGGCTGTACTTAGTCAGTAAAGCACTCGTCTAGCATACAAGAGTCCTGGTTCGAATCCATGCGGAGTTGGATTACCGAAAAGCTCAGTATATGTGTTAATATAAAATTTTAGTGTTTAATGTAGTTTAGTGGTTTAATGGTGGTCTCAAGGGCCCCCTGAGTTACAAGGCGCCTCATCCTAATTTGGTATTTTTTTTTTAATTATTGCTGTTTGCGTTTGACGTGCAAATCCAGTCTAACTGGGCTTCAAATGCGATTACAAAAAGTAATTCAAACGATACTAAGCAACCATATCACCGCCAACCTAGCAAAGGAAGTCAATCTTTGACTTCGCCTTCCTTGTTACAAATATTACCGCGTTTGGTGTTCCCGCATTTGATATTTGCGTTTCAAAAGCACACAGCAATATATAAGTGGACTTCATAGCCGTTCAGTAAGTGTCACCAAGGCATTTTAACCGCATCGTGTTCAGAGTGTAGATTCGATTCCCGCAACATGTCAAAAAAACTTTTCGAAATGAATGTTTTCCGACCGTTCCACTGGGTGTTGCATGCTAGTCCGTTGTCTAGTGTGGTGCTTCCTGCTCCGTGTGGAAGCATTAACGTGTCGGTTTCTTTATGAGCATTTCCAGCTCAATAGAGTCCTTTTCTTCTTCTGTCGGGTGTGGGATCACTGCGTCCATTTTTCAGGACTATTGTGAATATACCCTATTACTCTATGTACACAATGTTTTCCAGTAGCAAATGGTGCCTCCGGAATACTTTGCGCATTTGACTGAACTTTGAAACCATCTGCCATTGAATGGGCAGAAGTCCTAGGTTGCAGTGTTGTAATTTCCCCCAATCTGGCGTGATCAGCCCAATAAAGCTAACCACTTGCCTGGGGATGCGTCCAAATATCAGCTGGCTGTAAGTAGTGCTTGCCAAATATTTTGAACCTACGATGGATTGTGCACTGCAAGAGCAGAGAAGGTGTTGTGAGGTTTCGTCCGTCTCGTCACAGAAACGGCAATTTGTGTTTTGACGACACCGATCTGTATAAGTGGTATCTGGCCTTGGGCACGTGACCAGTTATTTAGACCGATGTATGTTCTGAGATTCCCTTTTGTTGAGACCTATAAGTTTTTGTGTTTGTGTCGTGTTATTTTTACGAACCTTTGGACTTGGATTCGCATTGGGAAACTGTATTCCAATTTGATTGAATTTGACCGAACAACCAGTTGTTCAATTCCGTGTTTAGTGCAGAGTTTGAAATGCCAAGAAATGTGCTCTGGACCAATGAAACATATTGGTTGATCCATGGTAGAATCCTAGGTTTTTTTTTTTTTTGATAAAATCTTGTATTTATTAAGTAACATGTATAGGAGTGTTCTTGCTACTAGTTTGATTTTTTTTTCCGCTCAAATGTATAGTGTAATTTAAAAAATGGTTCAAATTTAGTCATTCATTAAAAGTGATCATGTTTGACCTTCATTTAGATATATTTTTATACCAACGCCGTTACTCCACGGGAAGTAATTAAACGTGAGTTTATTTCACTTAATTGGAGAGGTTATTTGGTTTCGTGTGTTAACCTAATTTTGAGTTGATGGGCATGTACTTGTTTCCATTTGAAGGCTTGTGAAAAAATACATACTTCACTCAACCGGCAGATCAAATCACTCAACTTTCAGTACTTTGTCACTTACTCAAATTTGAGGTAACGTGTGAAAGTTAGGTTATTGGGTTGTATTCCTTTGTTCTCTCTGACAACAATAGAAAGTGTGATAGAAACAGGTAGATAGAAAATGTTATAACTCAAATATACGTTTTCTATTTTCTCCGAGGGGAGTTGTATACACCCAAAAATGGTGTTTATACCGATGGGTGTGAAAAAAAATCACAAAAACCAGGATAAAATTTGACTTAAGTAAAAAAAAAAATATATTCAAAAATTAAGTTAACGTATGTTTTAGGTATAAACTTAAGCGTTCGGTGCTGTCGTCCTGCTTAGTTTACGACAAAAAAAAAACTTTTCTTGGATTTGTTTTTACCATTTTCATCTAAATTCATAAGAAAAATGTTAGTAATGTAATATAGCTTTTCGAAATAAGAAACAATCTTACGCTCTATAAGACATCAATGGATATTTCCAAACCTTTATCAACGCCCTGGAGTAATTTTACCTTGTCTCACGTAGACCCGGTAATCTTTACGCCCTAGGACAGGGCGTGAGAGCTCAACTAAGACTGCCCTGTTGACGATACAAAAGCCAGTGCTACCAGTATCCGCTTTAGGCTAATCTTGTGAACAAATTCGAACATCAAGGCTCATAATTTGGTTGTTTCTTGCAAGCTTCATTCATCCAGAGCCAGTGATGCATTTTAAACTGAACGCGAGCCAAAAGTGAACGGAGCCCGAGTCAAACTTGAACGAGAACGCAGTAGACAATGAACTTATGAGCAAGAGCCCGCTGCTGCTCAAGAACGACCCGTTCAGTTCGCAATTACCAAAAAAAAAACATACAGCCTTTCATGTTTTGCATATCAAAAACTTAACTTTATAGATTTTTGTCAAAAGTCAGTCAAAGTCAATTGGGTTCAATTTTCGGCTCGCTCGCGTTCATTTTTATGAACTGCACGATGTTCAAGCCTACTTGATCACTGCGTTCAACAAATTGAACCGGAACGGGAACTGAACGCGTTCAAATGCATCACTGTCCAGAGCAATACAAAATCAGGTTTATATTCAACCGTTGATATATTTAGACTGGACTATCTTTATTAACGAGTTTTTTAGCCCTGGGCTAGTTCATCTCGGGACCAACGGCTTTACTTCCCTTCCGAAGGAAGTCGTCACTGAAATTTTTAGTGACTATCTCGGGATGGGATTCGATCCCTGGTCCTCGGCGTGAGAGGCGTGTGTTCTAACCACTACACCAGGTCCGTCCCCTGATATATTTAGAGAAAAATGACACAATTTCCATTATTTTGCTCTCAATTGAGTATTTTTATTTAATTTGGAATTTGAGTATTTTATTTAATTTAAAATCGAATAAAAATAGATTTACAACAAAACAATTTCTGGAAAAATTTCCACAATTTTGGTAAAAAATCAAATTTATGAACTAGCCACATGGCTGGGTCAGCAACAAGGTGCCCTGTTGCAATCCAACTCAACGATGTGAAAGTAGGCCTTTGCCAAAACGACCAATGAGAAGTGGTCTTTTCTGACAGGCAAATGATTTCGTTTTTGTACTTTGACCTGACACGTCTTGTCTTAGTTTACGCCCTTTAGGACATCACACAGTGACGCATGGCCGAACAAAACCTCAAAATTGTATGTTCTTAAAATCACTTGTGAATATGTTCTATAGGTTTCTGTACCGATTTCCAAAAATTTGATCAGTTTTTTTTATATTTGGAATTCACTGAATATTTTTAAGCAGAGAAATAACTACGAATTACAATTCTTAAAAATCTGTTAAATAAATAAAAAAAAAAGTTTTCTGTAGAAAAAATTGTGGCGAAAATCGTGAAAGAAATTCTAAAACCAACGAAAAATAGGAGCTCAGGCATTTGTAACAACTAAAAATAATAGTTTCCTTTCGATTGATCAACACATCAAGAAAATAAGAACGTCCTATGATAAACGAATGTTCTTGCTTTATTAGAATTTCAATCTCTTAGCGAGGAAACTTGTGTTTCAACTTTGGCAAATTACCGATTCTAAATTGAGTCTTAACGCCCGTAATAATTGAAGATTCAATGCTGTATCAACATCCTAGAGCAATTTTACGTTATCATATTTAGATCAGGTGCATCTTTACGCTCTGTTGAACAACAATTGAAATTCTTAGGACAGTAAGTTTATTACAACAATATTGTTTATTTTGAGCCTTAATTTGTATGAAAAAGTGACAATTTTTTTATCAACCTTGTATTAAAAGCAGCATTTGCGTTGTTTCTGACTTTTATGAAATTATTTAAAAAACTAGAAAAAATAGTTATAAATAAAATGATGTTTTTGACAAAAAAAAAACTGCATCAGAAAATGTTGTTCATATAAAACAATGTTCTACATTATGATTCGTATGGTCATGAAATTCTGAAAAACATGAAGTTTTTTTTACGTCGTTTTTGAATAAGGCGTTTTTCACGCAGTTCATCGACCGATATATAAAAACCATTATGTAAGTAGATCTTACCACTGATGTATTTTAATACATTATGTACAAAATGGTGCACGAAGAACAACAGAAGGTTTCCACAATTTTAACAAATTTTTGAGGCCAAAAATGATGTTGTAGATTGGGGGGTCATTTATTAACTGTCAAAAACTCCTGCAGATATTCGTACACAAATCTCCACACAAAACCCTTTCAGAATTAATTTTTATGCTAGTAAATAATGAAGTCATAAACTAAACTAAAATGGCAAGATATCGTAATGATTCATTACAGAATCAAGAAATAATATTTAAAGATCTGACCTAACCTAGTAATTCTATAATGATATTTTATTGTTATTTATTAAAACGTCAGGTGGTGGCAGAATTTTCGTTTGAGCATGAGCATGAGAGCATAAATGACCGTACAATTCGTAGTTGCTACTCCATGATTGACCGGAGCAATCGAAGTTGCATAGGGATTTAGTGAATGGGGCTTAGGATTAGCTTACCATTCTTCAATGTGCACAAATCGAGAGTTCAAACTTATGAAGTCAATAACGGCGCCGGCCACGTCCTTACGGTCATGGGAAGGGAAGGAATGTTAGTTAGACAACCATTGGTTTTATATACCGAAGAATCTTCTGCATCTCCATAGTTGTCATGGAAAGGATATTGGGTTAGTGGGATAAGGTAAGGATCTGGGAGTTATCTTTAGTTGATGATGCGATCCTTGATATATTCACGCCTTACCGGATTCGCGATATTATTCGATAAATGAATTGTATGCCGAACAAGTATTCTTCGTTCGCCCTCGCAAGAGCAAGCAAAGCGTCGATTCTATTAGCGTTTCACAATTTTCTTATCATTAAAAGATAAAAACTCTGGCTCTGTTCTTGTAGGTACATTACGCCAGAAACAAAAAGAATGATGTTGATGCTGGGAATTAATGCTGTCTGTTGGATGAACCAGTTTTCGATAATTCATAAAAATTCGATTCATAATAAACTATAATACTTATTCTGAATTTGAGCACTTTGTTCGAACCAAATATCTTAGAAAAAAAAAACCACAAACACTGTAGTTTCAGGGCAACCATAACTGAAATGTATTTCTTAAGGTGATTATAGAACGAATCCACACCTCAAATTTTCAAGAGCACAAGACTTGAGAACTAAACAGCGCTCCGCGTTGAAAATTAATTTGATTGGTTTTCAATGCGATGTGTTGTCAGATCCTCCAGTCTTGTGCACTAGGCCGTCCCTTATTTTTCGAAAATGCGAAATGTTATAAGTTCATCATTGTAAAGTGCTCGTTTTGGTAAGAAAAAAATCAGGTAAAAGTTTGAAGTCCCTACGTGGACGCAAAGTGGTCCCCCAAAGGCCTTAAAGGTGTGAGATTTATATGACCCCCTGCGCAAATCAAGCGCGCTGCTCTAGTGCACGCTTCGTGAATACGAAAAGCTACGGGTAACAAGTTACCCTGCGCGAGTTGATAGTGAGCATAGATGTTTGTTTTCTTTGTAGTTGTTAATTTTATGTCAGCGTACACTGTTATAAAGATGTACATAGTATAAAATATTATTTTAGTTAGTTAGTTACGGTTAATTTGTCAAATCGGGTAAAAATAACTTCTTTTTTCCTTATTGTCAACATTTACCCAACTACGGGGTGTTGGTCAAACTAATAACTTGTTTTAAACAATGATTATCTATTGAATAAAGCTTCTTGATATAACATTCATAATTACAAAGGAATTAAACTTTTATGATGACTATCAACGCGCACATGATAATGTGTAACTAGTGGCTAAGTATACCCTGGTAGCGTGCACTAGAGCAGCGAGCTCGATTTGCACACGGGGGTCATGTACACCTGATACCTTCAAAGCCTTTGGGGGACTACTCAGCGTTCAAATTTTTACCTGATTTTTTTCTTACCAGAACGAGCACTTTACAATGACGAACTTATAACATTTCACATTTTCGAAAAATAAGGGACGGCCTATTGTGCACTTGAAAATTCGAAGTTTGGTTTCGTTTTGTATTCACCTTAATTAGCTTAATACTTTAGTGCATGAATAGCCTCAATAACTTACAAATCTTCAGTAAAATACATTTTAAAAGATAAACAAAAATCAAATAACAAATTCTAATACATTATTATTTTCGTCATGTTGCAATCTATTTTCATAGAATATTTTGTTTTCTTATCTTTATCTGTTTTGATTTATTGCAAATTTTTGGATTAAATATACACATTGAAATAAACGCATTTCAAATCTTATTAGAGTTATCCAAGTTTGCAATGTGTTTATCATCGTTGTAGAATCTTATTCAACCATCCTATAAGTTATCAGGTCCTAAATTTTAACAATGATAAGCGCAACTCAACATCTTGAATGGTATCCTAAATGTGGTTAATTTTCTTTTATTTACTAAATTAATTTGTAAACAGTTAGAAATGTGATGAAATTTTGCTTAAAACTTGTTTTGAATACTGAATATAGAAACATTTTGTTTTAATGGATTTTTTTTACAAAAATAAAACAAATATTTTAGGCTCTTAGTTTTTTTCTGGTCGTAAAACGTAGAGTTAGATTTCAGCTTATGGCACAAATCTCCCAACTGGTGGGGAACGTGCCTTTGGAGCCGGCCTTCTGATAGATTTCAGCTTACTGTAGAAAAAAACATTAAAGAAATCGAAAGGCTAGTTTCGGGATAATCGGCATAAAATCTGGATTCACTTTATTTTTTATCTCAGTTATTTTTCCTAACAGTGCTCATAATTTCTTAAGAAATCGTGTCAACCCAATCCACCGCTTTAAGGTTATAAATGTTCAAAGAATGAAAGAGATTTCTTTGATATCCCGATTTCAACACGTAGTCCTGAAATTTCAGCAAAATATTGTTGAAAAACATTGATCAGATAGTTCCGTCACTTCCTTCGCATTTCAAAAGCTAAAAATGTTCAAAAGTAATTGAAACTTTACTCCTATAGCTTTCTCTTGGAAATGTTTCAGGAATTAAAGATCTTGCAGTTGACATTGACCGTTAACCGTTCTACAAAATACAACAGCGCGACTACTGAATTGTTAAAGTTTGAAAAATCAACCAACTGGTCTCAAAATTGTGATTCAAAAATGAAATTGATAATAAAAATATTTTGTCTCTTTTTCTGATAACTTGGGCTCTAAGGTGTAGCTATAAAAGTTTTCTAGCCAAGTTTTGCTCTTCTAGAAGGCATTTCGATAAACATTTGTTAAAATTTGAAGGCTTCCAGAAAAAAATCTTGCAAATTCGATGAAACTCAATGTTAATCATGACAATAACTTGTGTTTTATTATATCTCTTCATGACCAGCTGAAAGTACAGAAAAGCGAATCAATAGTTGTATTGACCAATTTTGCCATTTCATTTTCACGCTGTAAAAAACACTTATACTACCTGCCAACATTATTATGCTTTAATGTTAAGCTTTATGAATGGCGAACTCGCAAAAAGCGAAAAGCCGTGGGAATAGAGATAATTCAAAAAGTCCATTATCACCCGAAAGTGGGTAAACTGTAGATTGATGGGAAATAATTTTATGATAATCATGTTTGTTACCTCGAATGTTGGTTTCATCTTTTAGGATATTTGTTGAAAGGATTTTAAACTTTTCTGTGTGAGGATTGCAATTATTGACAAGTCTCACTGCGGAACAATTTTTTTTTCTCAAGCACCAAAGTATCACTGTTTAATTATTTTTAGGTTGCTGAATCTACTGCTTTTTTTCAAAAATGTTATATCACGTCTGGTTTTTCAGATATTAATGGTTGAAGATGCATTATTTATCGATTACAGTCCAATTGTACGCAAGTTAACTAGCTTGTTTGAAGATTTATATGTTTAATTTAATGCTGAACTTAGTTTTCAGATCTTTAAGAATACGTTTCAATGAAGTTTGTTATGTTTTCATGAGGTTATTGTTGATGACTTGGAAAAGTATTGTATCTGGCCATATAAATCAAATGATCAATTTCTCATGAAGGCTGCAAGTATGTCCAAAATTTAATTAAATCAATATCAAATTGTGAGATCTCAGTCAAATTATGTCTCATAAGTTTTGGTCCTATTTTGCATACTTGATTAATTTAATTATAAAATATTATAAAACGTCATCGTTTATACTTCATTCAAATATTATTTTATGCAACTTTGATGACCTGTAGCACAAAATTGTGACGCGCTGGAATATTTCCGAAGGCGACAACTGTTTCAGCAGCCCCATATTTAATGGACACATTTGATCATTGAAAAGGTTATTTGTGTTCCGCTGTGTAATTGATGATTACGCCTTTGTGATAATAGATGAAATAAATGACGTGGCTGGAACCTTAATTGGTACTACTAAGATTTGCCCATTTTTGATTAGAATCGAAATATATTACCTTTCAACATTTTCTGCGATCATATACTGAGCTTTCGCAAAATCAAACTATTTATCACAGTACTTCTTCCTATCATAGTCTCTTGCATACCCATAAAAACATCAGACCACATTTTAGCCTACGCAACGTCGCTACTAACTAGTTATCTAACACATCCTACCACGCTTGCACCTGTTTTATGACCGACCTGCTGCGGCCCGTTGCTCCGCGGTCCTCTTCTTGGGGTCCAGCAAATCTCCAGCTTTGTCCTGGTGCGCCGTCATGTGCCTCGTCAGATGATGCCGCTCCCGGAAGCTCTCGTTACACACCGGGCACTTCAGCTTTTCCTCGCGCTTCCTTCGCTGGGGATCCTGTTGATGATCGTTCTTGTGGTGCGATCGCATATGATAAACCAGATCGCTGGTCATCCTGAAGCTGATGTTACACTTGGCGCAGGTATTCTGAGCTGACAGGGAAAACGCTCCCATGGCCGTCGGCAGCAGGGTTGATAGGATGGCAGCCGCTGCCGGATTACGGATGATTCCGTCTACTTCGGGGAGAAGTCCAGGGGGTCCTCCTGGACCAAACGGCATAAAAGGAGGCGATGGAAGTAAGTTTGGGGAAGTTCTGGATCTTGCATCGGGGGTCGGTACATCATTTGTTGCTTGGTTTTTGTTGGAGGTGGTGGAGTCAGATCCGGCGGAGTTTGAGGACTCCCGTTCATGAACGGGTAATCGT